>NC_086446.1:717626064-717798564 GCF_028390025.1 Pseudophryne corroboree | reverse complement strand
AAAAAGTCCGGATTTCGGAATATTTGGATATGGGATACTCAACCTGTATAAATAATTTAATATAAATAAAAATCTGAAGTGAGTGAAGAACCAATTGGCCAGAACTCTCCTTAGCCCCAGTCACCTGCAGTTATCCCCAGATTATTGTCGTGTAATGGGTTGGCAGTAAAGGAAAATCTGGCCAATCCCTGCATTGTTTAAGAAAGAGAAAATATGACTGTGCTGTGTAGCTTTATGAATGCCTATTATCTGGCAGATAGTCTGTGGTTGGTATGAAAACCTGGTAATGGATGAGAGCAACGGACAATCGACCATTTGCTACCATGGACAAAACCTGTCTGTGATTTGACCAATTTGTATAAACGACGGATTTTTTCCATTTTTCAGTGTTTGGTATCAAATGGTCGATTGTCAGTTGCTCTCATCCGTTACTAGGTTTTCTTTCCAACCACAGATTGTCTGCCAGATAATTGTATGGCGTATGCCCAGCTAAAGGCTCATTCCTTCTATAGACCATGTTGCGCTCCACTTACATAAAATGAGTAACCTATAGAAATCAATTGAATTAAAAAAAAAAAAAAACCTAGTCACAGGTTAAACTGTTTGTTAAACCTTAGCTGCTAAAGGCCTATACACAATTGGCTTCTATAAACAAAAAGGGGTTAAATGCAGTGTAACGCTTTGTACGCACTGGTATGAAACCTAAAACCTTGCTACATTAAAAATACAATTCTGAACCAAAAGGGTACGGTCTCACAAGATAGAATGGGTTTTATTGCTAGAGGCGTTGGCATGCACCAGAGTTGTCTTTGAACGTAAGTCGGATACGGTGTATATGAATCTAATTTTACATGTAAACACTGTATTGCAATATGTGTACCAGAGGATATCTAATCAGCTGCTTATTTTATGGTCTGGAAATCTAATTGGTCTTCACAGTGATTATCACCCATATGTAGAAGGCAAATTCATCCGCTTTGTGCAAATCTTATCTTTCCTCGCTTTTTCAGATTACGGGGCATATGTACTAAACCTTGGAGAGAGCTAAAGTGCCAACCAATCAGCTCCTAGCTGCCATTTTTCAAACATGCCCTGTAAAATGACAGTTAGGAGCTGATTGACTGGCACTTGATCTCACTCCGAGGCTTAGTACATCTTGCCCACAATCAATTGTATTGATTTATCATTGAGCGAGCTCGCTCTCTCTCCAGGCGATTACATGCCAGTATGTATTTTAAAACTTCAGTCACACAGTGCCGGCAGCCATTTTGTGTGCTGAGATTGCATCCTATCTGTTGACTAGAAACTGATGACATCAGAGAGTGTTGGTTTAGCCTACAGAAGAGCGTCTCCACCGTGCATAGGAGACTGAATGGAATGTTTTTCCAGATAAAATGCATTACCGCAAATAAATGGTCTAGATATTTGATTTTGTCAAGTACAAATATCTGTGTTAGCTTAAGTATTACAAATGTGTGTAAATACGCCCTTGCATGTTTGTAGTGATACGCCTGCTGTTTGACACAGAAGAAATCTGGACTGTCTGACGCCACAGTTATCTTGTTTGAGCAAATACTTCTTCTTCTGTATCTTGCTGTTCCTGTAAAGTAAATGGAAAGTGTCTCGTACTGTCTTCCTCTGTATGCTGTGCATGTCAATGTGGATTGCTGCTGCTACAATATTGGACGCTAGAATCTAGGATTGTCCTCACATGGTGAATATTATGTTACTCTGAGTTCCTTGTGGTGTAAGCTTTGAAAGCACAAATTACTCTAGCCATATTTTCCAATGTCAGTTTCAGATCTGACCAGTGGCAGTTTAGTACAAGTTGTATTTGTTTCTATCGACTACTGCATGTCACTGTTACAAAGGGGGGAAAAAGCACGTTAATAAAAAAAAAAAAGAAGCTTTTTTTTGTTTGTTTTTTGTTTTGCCAAAAACGTGTCATTTGACCGTATTGGAGCAACACAAAAATGTTCTGGACTTTTTGTATATCTTTTTCTAAGGGAAAAAAAAGTGTATTATATATGTTACATTTTATTGGGAAGAGCGCTGGTTATATTTTATGTTGAATGATATTTCTTGTTAGTTGTTGGGTTTGGCTTGTATGCAGTGCTGTAATGTATTTATGAAATAAAAAAAACTCATTCAAAGCACTTTAGACTTCCAACAGCCTACGCATAATAGCAGAACACTTATCTTGCACATACTGTATGACTGCTCATGATAGGTTGTTATGTGAAAAATCAGTATCTAATGGGATTCCTTTTATACACACTGAAGTCAGCCATTTTGGTGGCTGGTCCATTACTCTTTGTACTACCCACCACTCTCAGTGATGTCAGTGTGGTTCATCTCTCAAAATGGCTGCCTCTGTGGTATGTAGGTATTCAGTCCTCTTGAAGCCATGTTATAAGGTGGAAGAAATGAGGGAGATGTACTAAGCTGTGAAGAAAGATAAAGTACCAGCCAATCGGCTTCTGTCATGTTACACACTGGTTGATAGTTTATCTGTCTCTCCAATTTATCACTCTCCTTGGCTTAATACATTAGCCCCATGTCCTATGCAAGCAGTGGCCAAAAAGACGTCAGCACATCTTTCCTATTACTGTGTCACAAAATGATAGAGATGCGCCACATCACAGCAGTTTGCCTGAAAATAGTAGAGCTCATGCAGAGCTAAACATAATGTTACACGTGTGGGTTTTTTCCTTTTTTAGTCAATGTACAATGCCAAGTTATATATACATGGTGTTTATAGCTCTTCTAGTGGTTACATTTTCCCCTTGAAACTAGCGTACCATTGATTTTTAATAAATAGGTTTTAGAACCGTGCCATCCCTGTGAAAGAAACGTGCAGATGTTTATGAAACAGGCAGGCTGTGGCTCCCCCATGTATGTGATTGGTTGGGAGTGTGGTGCCTGGCTGTGATGTCATAGTGCCATACTGTCAGTCTGGGGAACAGAGGGTTTTGCCTCCACTTCCTGTTGCTGCAGTAAGAAGCTGCACAGGACGGGGCACAGTGTCTGGCGAGCTGGCGGAGCTCCTGCACTGGCCCTGACCGGATAGCTCTGCTTTTTATGATGTCCAGTGTGTATCAGTCTATGTAGTTATGGTACAGAGATACAGAATATGAAAGCAAGATAAACTGGTTCAGGACTAAGATGCCAACCTAACATCCGAGGTTGACGCTACTGCTATGCGAACCCAGGCAGTCAATGAGGGAGCCAAAGTGCAAGAGGTGCCTAAAACACGGATTTGGGGCAACAGCTGGCACCTTCTCCATGTTAGTAATGGGCAGGGAATATGGTGTTTGACTATGATGTCGCAGCCATGTACCTCGTGTATACAAAATGCTTCCCACAGGGTTTTGCGGATGCCAAGGACCCATGTGCCGGCAACAGCATACCCAATTTCAGTGCAATATATGCAGATTTATTATACAGGAATAATGATCCGCAAAAGATTTTAGGTATTGTGCTGACATGTTTCTTTCGATATGTTACAGTAGCTGTACTATTTGAGAAATTGAACTTTTTTTTTTTTTTATAGCATACATTTTTAGAGCGTTATGCTATTGTCTGGATAATTGTTCCTTTTGAGCCTGTTAATTCTATCTTTGTCTTTAGGACCAAAGACTTGCGTGTCCTCCATAGTAGTTGCCATAGAGCAGGGTTTCTCCTCTTGTATGTGCATCTGACAGATACAAGGGATGATGTTATGCAGAGTTTCAGGGACCTAATTTACGGTGGGTAGTCAGTAACCATAAATGGCTCCATTAAAGTGGGTGCATGAAGTTTGGGAACCCATTTCCTAGAACATGACTTGAGGTCTAGGAGGTGTGTTGGAATGACATCTGTGTGTGTGTGTTCTTAGCTGGAGCTGTACCTTCTGTCTCACAAATCATTCCGTGACATTTATTCCAGAACTGGAGGGCGCTCATGATTAATTCTGTAACTTGGTAAACTAAAATTAACAGAATTTATGCTTTGCTAAATGAAATGTATAGTCATTCAAATACTATGGCAACGGATGCATTATATTCAGTAGTAAATGACAACTACAAAGCCACTTGCCTTTTAAGTGTTTTAGTATGGATTGAAATGCGGCAAAATGTAGCAGGAATGAGATTCCTTTCCCATTTTGTTGTTCATTGTCCAAAAGTCGTTCTGCTAGAAAAAGTCCAGTAGTTGGAGGTACCGCTCCTGTGCCCTACAATCAGTCCTGCCATATCTCAGGAAAATGTGGCCAAATTAGGTCATGTCTTGAACTGCCCAGTCACCTCAGTTTGCTCAAATCGTACCCATTTCAGGTGCTCCCATGCCACTACCAGTGATAGACATAAGTGTTGGATCAGGAAGACATCCCACCAAATAAAATATCCGGGAAGCAAATACCATATCTTTACCATTTCATTGTACTTCTATCATATGTGAAAGTTAAGTGAACTGGCAACCCATATAAAATATTTGCTGTTCACCCATGTAGAAGAAAGCCACGGATCCAGGTTATGGAGCACATACTATTTGGGAGACGGTCGTACGTCTCTGTATGGATCATTCTTCTGCATTAGGACGATTTATTTTAAATTGATTTTTCTTAGTGTTGAGACCACTGATATTTGTAACCACCGCTGTGACATAGTTCTTGACTCAAGGTGGGGAAGGTATCTTCTGAACAGCAGTGGTGCTGAACATTGGACCCCCTGCTGTTCTCATGTTTGGTATCATGGTGGTAGGTTAACAAAAAAGTAAATGCTTTTAAAACTTTGGGATTACTTTACAAACTTCTACGGTGAATGAGAATGGACAGCTTGGTTGCATTTTAAGTATTGCTGCCTCACAGGTCTGAGGTCATCCATTCAATTTCCATTGTGGCTTATATGTTTGGCGTTTGTATGTATGATGATCTGTGTTTGTTCCACACTCCCCCAAAAAATCATGAACAGTTTACGTGATATGGAATATGGATTGTATACTGGGCAAGGACTCAGGTCGTAGCTACCATAGGTGCAGGGAGTGCAGCTGCTATAGGGCTGAGAGGGGCCACCTGCCCTGTCACAGTTGCATGTGTTATATACAGTTCTCTCCATTGGGTGGTACATAGGGGCCCTTACAAACTTTTGCCTTGGGGTCTACAATATAACTGGGGGTACTGTAGTGTGACACAATTTGAATTACGGCACCGTATCTCGTAATGTGAATTGGGGGCACTGTGTGGCATAATGTGTACTGGCAGCCCTACACTATGACCTAACATGAACTAAGGCACTACTATGGAGCATAAACTTAACAACTGCTGTCTCTGTAGAAGCATTGGGGCAGGGACCCCTTCAAAATGTTGCGATGGGGCCCACAAAGTTCTGGCTCCGCCCCTGGTAATGAGAATGACTAAAATATTCTCTGTAAAGTGATGCAGAATTTGTGTGCTCTATATACATAACGGTTAACAAATAATGGGCCTGGTTGAGATGCGGTGGCAAGTCCGATGGTGTCGCAACCAAGCAATTTATTGGCAGCCTGCGCCTGCATTGCAACCTCAGTGCGCACACGACAAGGTACCTTTGCGATGTTGCTCGCAGTTAGGAATCAGTTGCAGAGTGATTGACAGGAAGAGGTCATTTGGGGGAGGTAACGTGGAGTGTCTGTGTGCAGCTATGATCTCATAGGCCTGTGCCTCAGTTTCTGCCGCTATTCTACACAGTCATGGAGGCACTCAGAGAGTGAGTTCCTCGCATCTGCTTTGCGGTTGTGACAGAGTACGCAGTTGCTGAGCATGTTGCAATGGCGTCTCTGTTCACTTGTGGGCGGCCGCTACACTTGCGACGCCTCGCAGTTCTGTTACTAAAAGAATTGCTGCTGCGTCGGCATTGAGACCGCATCTGACTCGGGCACAATGTCTCCTCAATTACATACCAGTGCAGTTAAAACTTCTGGAAAGCTTTTTGCTACTTTGGTGCAAGATGCTTTGTGCTTGGGTCTAGTTGCATCTGAGCTCAACTTACAGCTTCATGGTTTATATTTAGTTTGTTTATAATGCCCATATTTTCAGCAAAGGATGACTTTTTGTTGTATCCCACATTTATTTTCGTAATAAAACCGAGTGCTGCATGTATCGGTTTCCAGGAGCCGCTGTTAGTGTTTATATATGGAGTGTGTTCTTCTTTGGAAAGTTTTATTCCCGTCTAGGATCTCTCCATGATGGCATACATATTCTGATGAACGGTGATTATTTCCACGCTGGGTAGGACCTCTGCGCTGCAGTAAAATGATAATTTATGCCTTCAATTCTTTGTTTGATAATGTTTTGTTTCCGATTTTTGTTTTATAATTCATTGTACCCAGGAATCTGCAATTACCGTCATTTATGAGCCTTTTAACGATTGTAAATTGAAACAAACAATAAGTCGTCAGAATTGTCACATAATAGATTTTAATTTGATGAATTTAGCTAGTTATCTTTTGTATATCCTGCCCATATTTACAGAATGATGTTATTATCCTGTATTTTGTATAGCACTGCTGTATATTTAGACTCGTGGAGCTTACAATCTAATTTTCCTCTCCCACACAGACACCCCCATCGTTAAAAGCAAGGTCCACCAGCCCTTGTAAATCAGGGAAAGTATTTCAGTGTAGTATAAACCTCATGAAATGGGGACTGTTGACGTTTCCTCCGGAGTAACCCATCATTTTATATGTATATTTAGAGTCGCATCCTGAACCTTTTGCATAAGTTTTAGTGGGTATTCCAAAATTGGTTCTTTCATCATTGGACATAATAGCAAGACCTAACTGGAATATGAAACCCATCTGCCACTACTCCCCCCCCCCCCCCCCCCTCCCCCCACACGCACACCAATAATACTTGTTATGGGCGAGGTTCCTTGTAATTTGTCGACCTCTTTGTCAGATGTAAAACATACAAGTGGTGCTTACGAATGTATAGGGTGGTCCTCAATGAGGGTTTTTTCATACTATGTAATCGGGTCTATTCAGTTGGTATTTTTATTCACAGTGGTACTTGTTTAATTATCGAAGGCAATATATCTAAAACTTCTGAAATTAGACTTTTTTCTCTAACGTCCTAGTGGATGCTGGGGACTCCGAAAGGACCATGGGGAATAGCGGCTCCGCAGGAGACTGGGCACAAAAGTAAAAAGCTTTAGGACTACCTGGTGTGCACTGGCTCCTCCCCCTATGACCCTCCTCCAAGCCTCAGTTAGATTTTTGTGCCCGAACGAGACGGGTGCAGGCTAAGGGGCTCTCCTGAGCTGCTTAGTGTAAAAGTTTAAAGTAGGTTTTTTATTTTCAGTGAGACCTGCTGGCAACAGGCTCACTGCACCGAGGGACTAAGGGGAGAAGAAGCGAACTCACCTGCGTGCAGAGTGGATTGGGCTTCTTAGGCTACTGGACATTAGCTCCAGAGGGACGATCACAGGCCCAGCCATGGATGGGTCCCAGAGCCGCGCCGCCGTCCCCCTTACAGAGCCAGAAGACGGAAGAGGTCCGGAAAATCGGCGGCAGAAGACGTCCTGTCTTCAATAAGGTAGCGCACAGCACTGCAGCTGTGCGCCATTGCTCTCAGCACACTTCACACTCCGGTCACTGAGGGTGCAGGGCGCTGGGGGGGGGGCGCCCTGAGACGCAATAAAAACACCTTTTTTGGCAAAAAATACATCACATATAGCTCCTGGGCTATATGGATGTATTTAACCCCTGCCTATTTTTACATAAAAAAGCGGGAGAAAGGCAGCTGAAAAAGGGGCGGAGCCTATCTCCTCAGCACACTGGCGTTATTTTTTCCTCACAGCTCCGTTGGAGGAAGGCTCCCTGACTCTCCCCTGCAGTCCTGCACTACAGAAACAGGGTAAAACAAGAGAGGGGGGGCACTAAATTGGCATATAAATATATACAGCAGCTCTATTAGGGAAAAACACTTATATAAGGTTATCCCTGTATATATATAGCGCTCTGGTGTGTGCTGGCAAACTCTCCCTCTGTCTCCCCAAAGGGCTAGTGGGGTCCTGTCCTCTGTCAGAGCATTCCCTGTGTGTGTGCTGTGTGTCGGTACGTTGTGTCGACATGTATGAGGAGGAAAATGGTGTGGAGGCGGAGCAATTGCCTGTGTTAGTGATGTCACCCCCTAGGGAGTCGACACCTGACTGGATGGTCTTATGGAAAGAATTACGTGATAGTGTCAGCACTTTACAAAAGACTGTTGACGACATGAGACAGCCGGCAAATCAGTTAATACCTGTACAGGCGTCTCAAACATCGTCAGGGGCTCTAAAGCGCCCGTTACCTCAGGTCGATACAGACACGGACACTGACTCCAGTGTCGACGGTGAGGAAACAAACGTATTTTCCAGTAGGGCCACACGTTACATGATCACGGCAATGAAGGAGGTTTTGAACATTTCTGATACTACAAGTACCACAAAAAAGGGTATTATGTGGGGTGTGAAAAAACTACCCGTAGTTTTTCCCGAATCAGATGAATTAAATGAGGTGTGTGATGAAGCGTGGGTTTCCCCCGATAAAAAACTGCTAATTTCTAAAAAGTTATTGGCATTATACCCTTTCCCGCCAGAGGTTAGGGCGCGTTGGGAAACACCCCCTAGCGTAGATAAGGCGCTCACGCTTATCAAAACAAGTGGCGTTACCGTCCCCTGATACGGCCGCCCTCAAGGAACCAGCTGATAGGAAGTTGGAAAATATCCTTAAAAGTATATACACACATACTGGTATTATACTGCGACCAGCAATCGCCTCAGCCTGGATGTGCAGTGCTGGGGTGGCTTGGTCGGATTCCCTGACTGAAAATATTGATACCCTGGACAGGGACAATATATTATTGACTATAGAGCATTTAAAGGATGCATTTCTATATATGCGAGATGCACAGAGGGATATTTGCACTCTGGCATCAAGAGTAAGTGCGATGTCCATTTCTGCCAGAAGAGGATTATGGACGCGACAGTGGTCAGGGGATGCGGATTCCAAACGGCATATGGAAGTATTGCCGTATAAAGGGGAGGAGTTATTTGGGGTCGGTCTATCGGACCTGGTGGCCACGGCAACGGCTGGAAAATCCACCTTTTTACCCCAAGTCACCTCGCAGCAGAAAAAGATACCGTCTTTTCAGGCTCAGTCCTTTCGTCCCCATAAGGGCAAGCGGGCAAAAGGCCACTCATATCTGCCCCGGGGCAGAGGAAGGGGAAAAAGACTGCAGCAGACAGCCTCTTCCCACGAACAGAAGCCCTCCCCCGCTTCTGCCAAGTCCTCAGCATGACGCTGGGGCCTTACAAGCGGACTCAGGCACGGTGGGGGCCCGTCTCAAGAATTTCAGCGCGCAGTGGGCTCACTCGCAAGTGGACCCCTGGAACCTGCAGGTAGTATCTCAGGGGTACAAATTGGAATTCGAGACGTCTCCCCCTCGCCGGTTCCTGAAGTCTGCTTTACCAACGTCTCCCCCCGACAGGGAGGCGGTATTGGAAGCCATTCACAAGCTGTATTCCCAGCAGGTGATAATCAAGGTACCCCTCCTACAACAGGGAAAGGGGTATTATTCCACGCTGTTTGTGGTACCGAAGCCGGACGGCTCGGTGAGACCCATTTTAAATCTGAAATCCTTGAACACTTACATAAAAAGGTTCAAGTTCAAGATGGAGTCACTCAGAGCAGTGATAGCGAACCTGGAAGAAGGGGACTATATGGTGTCTCTGGACATCAAGGATGCTTACCTCCATGTCCCAATTTGCCCTTCTCACCAAGGGTACCTCAGGTTTGTGGTACAGAACTGTCACTATCAGTTTCAGACGCTGCCGTTTGGATTGTCCACGGCACCCCGGGTCATTACCAAGGTAATGGCCGAAATGATGATTCTTCTTCGAAGAAAAGGCGTCTTAATTATCCCTTACTTGGACGATCTCCTGATAAGGGCAAGGTCCAGAGAACAGTTAGAGGTCGGAGTAGCACTATCTCAAGTAGTACTACGACAGCACGGATGGATTCTAAATATTCCAAAATCGCAGCTGATTCCGACGACACGTCTGCTGTTCCTAGGGATGATTCTGGACACAGTACAGAAAAAGGTGTTTCTCCCGGAGGAGAAAGCCAAGGAGTTATCCGACCTAGTCAGGAACCTCCTAAGACCAGGCCAAGTGTCAGTACATCAATGCACAAGGGTCCTGGGAAAGATGGTGGCTTCTTACAAAGCGATTCCATTCGGCAGATTCCACGCAAGAACTTTTCAGTGGGATCTGCTGGACAAATGGTCCGGATCGCATCTTCAAATGCATCAGCGGATAACCCTGTCTCCAAGGACAAGGGTGTCTCTCCTGTGGTGGTTACAGAGTGCTCATCTCCTAGAGGGCCGCAGATTCGGCATTCAGGACTGGGTCCTGGTGACCACGGATGCCAGCCTGAGAGGCTGGGGAGCAGTCACACAGGGAAGAAATTTCCAGGGCTTGTGGTCAAGCATGGAAACGTCACTTCACATAAATATCCTGGAACTAAGGGCCATTTACAATGCCCTAAGTCAGGCAAGACCTCTTCTTCAGGGTCAGCCGGTGTTGATCCAGTCGGACAACATCACGGCAGTCGCCCACGTAAACAGACAGGGCGGCACAAGAAGCAGGAGGGCAATGATGGAAGTGGCAAGGATTCTTCGCTGGGCGGAGAATCATGTGATAGCACTGTCAGCAGTGTTCATTCCGGGAGTGGACAACTGGGAAGCAGACTTCCTCAGCAGACACGATCTTCACCCGGGGGAGTGGGGACTTCACCCAGAAGTCTTCCACATGATTGTGAACCGTTGGGAAAAACCAAAGGTGGACATGATGGCGTCCCGCCTCAACAAAAAACTGGACAGATATTGCGCCAGGTCAAGGGACCCTCAGGCAATAGCTGTGGATGCTCTGGTAACACCGTGGGTGTACCAGTCAGTGTATGTGTTCCCTCCTCTTCCTCTCATACCAAAAGTACTGAGAATCATAAGAAGGAGAGGAGTAAAGACTATACTCGTGGCTCCGGATTGGCCAAGAAGGACTTGGTACCCGGAAATTCAAGAGATGCTCACGGAAGACCCGTGGCCTCTACCCTCTAAGAAAGGACCTGCTCCAGCAGGGACCATGTCTGTTCCAAGACTTACCGCGGCTGCGTTTGACGGCATGGCGGTTGAACGCCGGATCCTGAAGGAAAAAGGCATTCCGGATGAAGTCATCCCTACCCTGATCAAAGCCAGGAAGGATGTAACCGTACAACATTATCACCGTATTTGGCGTAAATATGTTGCGTGGTGCGAGGTCAGGAAGGCCCCTACAGAGGAATTTCAACTGGGTCGATTCCTGCGTTTCCTGCAAACAGGACTGTCTATGGGCCTCAAATTAGGGTCCATTAAGGTTCAAATTTCGTCCCTGTCAATATTCTTCCAAAAAGAACTGGCTTCTGTTCCTGAAGTTCAGACGTTTGTTAAGGGAGTACTCAGGGCCGGTGCAAGGTTTCTCGGCACCCTAGGCAAAACTTCTGCCTACTGCCCCTTCCCCCTACCCGCCCTTTAGATGAAAGGCATGCTGCCCTCACCCCCTCCCCCTTACTCTGATAAATGTCTGCTGTTCTATCCCGCCCCACCATCTGTGTGCATGGTGCTGCTCATCCCCCCAGACTGTATGCATGCCCGCTCCTCATCTCCCCCCCCCCCCCCTCACCACACGGCTGCTCTCGCCCTCTTTCCTTATCAATGCAGAGAATGCACTGTACAGCCACCGTACCTGCATGCTGCAGTGCAGAGTTGGGACTGGGGGTAAAGTGATAAAGTGGAAGATGATAAAGGACCAGCCATTCAGCTCCTAACTGTCATTTTTCAAACCCAGCCTGTAACATGGAAGTTAAAATCTGATTGGCTGGTCCTTTATCACCTTCCACATTATCACTTCACCGAGATTAATAAATCTTCCCCTGAGTAGTCTGAAAGAGCCTGGAATGAAGAGCAGTGCTGCATGTCACCCCCAGCCAGGACTCCAGGAGCTGTCAAAGTTACTGCCTGTGCCGGGTGGAGGTGGAGCTGGAGGCTGCAATACGGGAGCTTAGCAGTCGCGGCTACTGTAAGGTAAGAGTTCTGGGGGATTGCAGCGGCTGTGAAAGGTAGGACCATGCAACCTTTTTTTCAGGCAACTGTAGCAGGCCGCCCCCTCTGGTCCCGGCGCCCCTAGGCAGCTGCCTAAAGCTGCCTAGTGGAAGCTCCGGCCCTGGGAGTACTGCATATACAGCCTCCTTTTGTGCCTCCAGTGGCACCTTGGGATCTCAATGTAGTTTTGGGATTCCTAAAATCACATTGGTTTGAACCACTCACCACTGTGGACTTAAAATATCTCACATGGAAAGTGGTAATGCTGTTAGCCCTGGCTTCAGCCAGGCGTGTCTCAGAATTGGCGGCTTTATCCTATAAAAGCCCTTACCTAATTTTTCATATGGACAGGGCAGAATTGAGGACTCGTCCTCAATTTCTCCCTAAGGTGGTTTCAGCTTTTCACTTAAACCAGCCTATTGTGGTGCCTGCGGCTACTAGGGACTTGGAGGATTCCAAGTTGCTGGACGTAGTCAGGGCCCTGAAAATATATTTCTCTGACGTCCTAGTGGATGCTGGGAACTCCGTAAGGACCATGGGGAATAGCGGCTCCGCAGGAGACTGGGCACATCTAAAGAAAGCTTTAGGATCACCTGGTGTGCACTGGCTCCTCCCCCTATGACCCTCCTCCAAGCCCCAGTTAGATTTCTGTGCCCGACGAGAAGGGTGCACACTAGGGGCTCTCCTGAGCTCTCTGTGAAAGTTTTAGTTTAGGTTTATTATTTTCAGTGAGACCTGCTGGCAACAGGCTCACTACATCGAGGGACTAAGGGGAGAAGAAGCGAACTCACCTGCGTGCAGAGTGGATTGGGCTTCTTAGGCAACTGGACATTAGCTCCAGAGGGACGATCACAGGTTCAGCCTGGATGGGTCACCGGAGTCGCGCCGCCGTCCCCCTTACAGAGCCAGAAGAGCGAAGAGGTCCGGAAAAATCGGCGGCAGAAGACGATCCTGTCTTCAGATAAGGTAGCGCACAGCACCGCAGCTGTGCGCCATTGCTCTCAGCACACTTCACACTCCGGTCACTGAGGGTGCAGGGCGCTGGGGGGGGCAGCGCCCTGAGACGCAATAAATCGATTAAAAAACCTTATATGGCTAAAATAAATGCATCACATATAACTCCTGGGCTATATGGATGCATTTAACCCCTGCCAAAACATACAGAAAAAGGATAAGGACGCAGAGAAAGGGGCGGAGCCTATCTCCTCAGCACACTGGCGCCATTTTCCCTCACAGCTCAGTTGGAGGGAAGCTCCCTGGCTCTCCCCTGCAGTCACTACACTACAGAAAGGGGTTAAAAAAGAGAGGGGGGCACAAATTAGGCGCAGTATATAACAATACAGCAGCTATAAAGGGAAAAACACTTATATAAGGTTATCCCTGTATATATATATATATATATAGCGCTCTGGTGTGTGCTGGCAAACTCTCCCTCTGTCTCCCCAAAGGGCTAGTGGGGTCCTGTCCTCTATCAGAACATTCCCTGTGTGTGTGCTGTGTGTCGGTACGTTGGTGTTGACATGTATGAGGAGAAAAATGATGAGGAGACGGAGTAGAGTGTCTGTCTGATATTGTGTTGTCACCCCCTAGGGGGTCGACACCTGAGTGGATGTACTGTTGAAATTGCGTGACAGTGTCAGCTTTGTATAAAAGACAGTGGTTGACATGAGACAGCCGGCTACTCAGCTTGTGCATGTCCAGACGTCTCATACAGGGGCCCTAAAGCGCCCGTTACCTCAGATACAGACGCCGACAGGGGTACTGACTCCTGTGTCGACGGTGAAGAGACAACCGTGATTTCCAATAGGGCCACACATTGCATGATTGAGGCAATGGAAAAAGTTTACACTTTTCTGATAATATGAATACCACCAAAAAAAAAAAAAGGGGTATTATGTTTGGTGAGGAAAAACTTCCTGTAGTTTTCCTGAATCTGAGAAATAAAATGAGGTGTGTGATGATGCGTGGGTTTCCCCCCGATAACAATTGATATTTTCTAAAAAGTTATTGGCAGTATACCTTTTCCCGCCAGAGGTTAGGGTGCGTTGGTAAACACCCCCTAGGGTGGATAAAGCGCTCACACGCTTGTAAAAACAAGGGCTCTACCCTCTCCTGAGATGGCCGCCCTTAAGGATCCTGCTGATAGAAAGCAGGAGCGTATCCTAAAATGTATTTACACACATACTGGTGTTATACTGCGACCAGCAATCGCCTCAGCCTGGATGTGCAGTGCTGGGTTGGCGTGGTCGGATTCCCTGACTGGAAATATGATATCCTAGATAAGGACAGTATATTATTGCCTATAGAGCAATTAAAAGATGCATTTCTATATATGCAGGATGCACAGCGGAATATTTGCCGACTGGCATCAAGTATAAGTGCGTTGTCCAATTATTCCAGTAAAGTGGTCAGGTGATGCGGATTCCAAACGGCATTTGGAAGTATTGCCTTAAAAGAGGGGATGTACCCCAGGTCGCCTCTCAAAATAAGACGCCGTATTATCAGGCGCAGTCCTGGTTGGCAAGCGGACAAAAGGGTTCCTCTTTTCTGCTCGTGACAGAGGGAGAGGAAAATGGCTGCAGAGATCAGCCAGTTCCAAGGAACAGAAACCCTTTTCCGCCGCTGCCAAGCCCTCAGTATGACGCTAGGGCTTTACAAATTCAGGCACGGTGGGGTCCCGTTCTCAATGAATTTCAGTGCGCAGTGGGCTCACTCGCAAGTAGACCCCTGGATCCTTCAGATAATATTTCAGGGGTACAAATTGGAATTCGAGACGTATTCCCCTCGCCGTTTCCAAAAGTCTGTTTTACCGACGTCTCCCGCTGACAGGGAGGCAGTTTTGGAAGCCATTCACAAGCTGTATTCCCAGCAGGTGATAATCAAGGTACCCCTCCTGCAACAGGGAACGGGGTATTATTCCACACTATTGTGGTACCGAAGCCAGACGGCTCGGTGAGACCGATTTTAAAATCTAAAATCTAAAATCTTTGAACACTTGCATACAGAGGTTCAAATTCAAAATTGAGTCACTCAGAGCAGTGATTGCAAACCTGGAAGAAGGGGACTACATGATGTCTCGGGACATCAAGGAGGCTTACCTTCATGTCAAAATTTACCCTTCTCACCAAGGGTATTTCAGGTTATGGTACAGAACTGTATCAGTTCGGACGCTGCCGTAGGGATGGTCCACGGCACCCCGGGTCTTTACTGAAGTAATGACCGAAATGATGATATTCCTTCGAAGGAAGGGAATTTTAGTTATCCTTTACTTGGACGATTCCCTGATAAGGGTAAGATCCAGGGAACAGTTGGAGATCGGTGTAGCACTATATCAGGTAGTGTTGCGGCAGCACGATTGGATTTTCAATATTCCAAAATCGCAGCTGTTTCCGACGACTTGTCTTCTGTTCCTAGGGATGATTCTGGACATAGTCCAGAAAGAAGGTGCTTCTCCCGGAGGAGAAAGCCAGGGAGTTATCCGAGCTAGTCAGGAACCTCCTAAAACCGAACCAAGTCTCAGTGCATCAATGCACAAGGGTTCTGGGTAAAAATGGGGCTTCCTACGAAGCAATCCCATTCGGCAGATTCCACGCACAGTGGAACCTTCTGGACAAATGGTCCGGGTCGCATCTTCAGATGCTTCAGCGGATAACCCTGTCACCAGGGACAAGGGTATCCCTCCTGTGGTGGTTGCAGAGTGCTCATTTTCTAGAGGGCCGCAGATTCGGCATTCGGGACTGGGTCCTGGTGGCCACGGATGCCAGCCTGCGAGGCTGGGGAGCAGTCACACAGGGAAGGAATTTCCAGGGCTTATGGTCAAGCCTGGAGACATCTCTTCATATAAACATTCTGGAACTAAGGGCCATTTACAATGCCCTAAGTCAAGCGAAACCCCTGCTTCAGGGTCAGGCGGTATTGATCCAATCGGACAACATCACGTCAGTCGCCCACGTAAACAGACAGGGCGGCACGAGAAGCAGGAGGGCAATGGCAGAAGCTGCAAGGATTTTCGCAGGGCGGAAAATCATGTGATAGCACTGTCAGCAGTGTTCATTCCGGGAGTGGACAACTGGGAAGCAGACTTCCTCAGCAGACACGACCTTCACCCGGGAGAGTGGGGACTTCACCCAGAAGTCTTCCACCTGATTGTAAACCGTTGGGAAAAACAAAAGGTGGACATAATGGCGTCCCGTCTAAACAAAAAACTAGACAGATATTGCGCCAGGTCAAGGGACCCTCAGGCAATAGCGGTGGACGCTCTGGTAACACCGTGGGTGTACCAGTCAGTGTATGTGTTCCCTCCTCTGCCCCTCATACCAAAAGTACTGAGAATCATAAGAAGGAGAGGACTTAGAACTATACTCGTGGTTCCGGATTGGCCAAGAAGGACTTGGTATCCGGAACTTCAAGAGATGCTCACGGACGAACCGTGGCCTCTACCTCTAAGAAAGGACCTGCTCCAGCAAGGGCCTTGTCTGTTCCAAGACTTACTGCGGCTGCGTTTGACGGCATGGCGGTTGAACGCCGGATCCTGAAGATCCCTACCCTGGTCAAGGCCAGGAAAGACGTAACCGCAAGACATTATCACCGCATTTGGCGAAAATATGTTGCGTGGGGTGAGGCCAAGAAGGCCCCTACAGAGGAATTTCAACTGGGTCGTTTCCTCCATTTCCTGCAAACAGGACTGTCTATGGGCCTAAAATTAGGGTCCATTAAGGTTCAAATTTCGGCCCTGTCGATTTTCTTCCAAAAAGAACTGGCTTCAGTGCCTGAAGTTCAGACATTTGTAAAAGGGGTACTGCATATACAGTCTCCTTTTGTGCCTCCAGTGGCACCTTGGGGATCTCAATGTTGTGTTGAGTTTCCTAAAGTCACATTGGTTTGAACCACTCACCACTGTGGACTTAAAATATCTCACATGGAAGTGACGAGTTAGCCCTGGTTTCAGACAGGCGGGTGTCAGAATTGGCGGCTTTATCATATAAAAGCCCTTACTTAATATTTCATTCTGAAAGGGCAGAATTGAGGACTCGTCCTCAAATTTTCTACCTAAGGTGGTTTCTGCATTTCACATGAACCAACCTATTGTGGTACCTGCGGCTACTAAGGACTTGGAGGATTCCAAGTTGCTTGACGTGGTCAGGACCCTGAAAATACATCTTTCCAGGACGGCTGGAGTCAGAAAATCTGACTCGCTGTTTATCCTGTATGCACCCAACAAACTGGGTGCTCCTGCTTCTAAGCAGACGATTGCTCGTTGGATTTGTAGTACAATTCAGCTTGCACATTCTGTGGCAGGCCTGCCACAGCCAAAAATCTTAAAATGCCCACTCCACAAGGAAGGTGGGCTCATCTTGGGCAGCTGCCCGAGGGGTCTCGGCTTTACAACTTTGCCGAGCAGTTACTTGGTCAGGAGCAAATACGTTTGTAAAATTCTACAAATTTGATATCTTGGCTGAGGAGGACCTGGAGTTCTCTCATTCGGTGCTGCAGAGTCATCCGCACTCTCCCGCCGTTTGGGAGCTTTGGTATAATCCCCATGGTCCTTACGGAGTTCCCAGCATCCACTAGGACGTCAGAGAAAATAAGAATTTACTTACCGATAATTCTATTTCTCGTAGTCCGTAGTGGATGCTGGGCGCCCATCCCAAGTGCGGATTGTCTGCAATACTGGTACATAATTATTGTTACCAAAAAATTCGGGTTATTGTTGTAGTGAGCCATCTTTTCTAGAGGCTCCTCTATTATCATGCTGTTAACTGGGTTCAGATCACAAGTTGTACAGTGTGATTGGTGTGGCTGGTATGAGTCTTACCCGGGATTCAAAATCCTTCCTTATTGTGTACGCTCGTCCGGGCACAGTATCCTAACTGAGGCTTGGAGGAGGGTCATAGGGGGAGGAGCCAGTGCACACCAGGTGATCCTAAAGCTTTCTTTAGATGTGCCCAGTCTCCTGCGGAGCCGCTATTCCCCATGGTCCTTACGGAGTTCCCAGCATCCACTACGGACTACGAGAAATAGAATTATCGGTAAGTAAATTCTTATTGTTTCCAGGACGGCTGGAGTCAGAAAATCTGATTCGCTGTTTATCCTGTATGCACCCAATAAGCTGGGTGCTCCTGCTTCTAAGCAGACGATTGCTCGTTGGATTTGTAGTACAATTCAGCTTGCACATTCTGTGGCAGGCCTGCCACAGCCAAAATCTGTAAAAGCCCATTCCACACGGAAAGTGGGCTCATCTTGGGCGGCTGCCCGAGGGGTCTCGGCTTTACAACTTTGCCGAGCAGCTACTTGGTCAGGGGCAAACACGTTTGCTAAATTCTACAAATTTGATACCCTGGCTGAGGAGGACCTGGAGTTCTCTCATTCGGTGCTGCAGAGTCATCCGCACTCTCCCGCCCGTTTGGGAGCTTTGGTATAATCCCCATGGTCCTTTCGGAGTACCCAGCATCCACTAGGACGTTAGAGAAAATAAGAATTTACTTACCGATAATTCTATTTCTCATAGTCCGTAGTGGATGCTGGGCGCCCATCCCAAGTGCGGATTGTCTGCATTACTTGTACATAGTTATTGTTACAAAAATCGGGTTATTGTTGTTGTGAGCCATCTTTTCAGAGGCTCCTTCTGTTATCATGCTGTTAACTGGGTTCAGATCACAAGTTGTACGGTGTGATTGGTGTGGCTGGTATGAGTCTTACCCGGGATTCAAAATCCTTCCTTATTGTGTACGCTCGTCCGGGCACAGTATCCTAACTGAGGCTTGGAGGAGGGTCATAGGGGGAGGAGCCAGTGCACACCAGGTAGTCCTAAAGCTTTTTACTTTTGTGCCCAGTCTCCTGCGGAGCCGCTATTCCCCATGGTCCTTTCGGAGTCCCCAGCATCCACTACGGACTATGAGAAATAGAATTATCGGTAAGTAAATTCTTCTTTTTTTTTTTTCTTTATATGCAAAAAAAAAGTGCACTTTGACACTCGCTACCAATTTCTTTAGCTTAAAGCAGCAGTGATGCAGGTTTTTATTTTTGATTAAATTACACGTTCCATACTTCTTTTTTTTTTTTTAAAGCTTTCATAGGTCAATTTCCTAGCTGTCGTCCTGACAAACATTCTCCTCTTTTCAAAATCTCTCTGTGTGGCTGGCAATTGTTCTTTGTAACCTCCTGGGGGTCTCAGTATGTCATGACCGAGTAGGGAAGAGGTGGTGGGGTTACAGTGCACAGGGCAGACAGACCTCTGACAGGTGTGCCAAAGTCTCTCTGCCAGTGGTGCAAGTAGAAAAAATGTCTTACGGGTACTGTGTGCGGGCGGCGAAGGTGCGCGCGCAAAAAATGGGTGTGGCCAAATGTCACATGGGGCGTGGCCAATGAAAATGGGGGAGTGATACACATATGGGGGGAGGGGCAGATACACGTATGACCCACAGTGCCAGATATACATTGCCCCACAGTGACAGATACACATTGCCCCACAGTGACAGATACACATTGCCCCACAGTGACAGATACACATTGCCCCACAGTGACAGATACACATTGCCCCACAGTGACAGATACACATTGCCCCACAGTGACAGATACACATTGCCCCACAGTGACAGATACACATTGCCTCACTGTGCCAGATACACATTGCCCCACAGTGCCAGATACAGAAATGCCCCCACAGTGCCAGATACACATTGCCCCCACAGTGCCAAATACACAAATGCCCCCACTGTGTCAGATATACATTGCCCCCCAGTGCCAGATACAGAAATGCCCCTACAGTGCCAGATATGCCCCCAGTGCCAGATACAGAAAATGCCCCCAGTGCCAGATACACAAGTATGCCCCCAGTGCCAGATATGCCCTCGGTGTCAGATATGTCCCAGTGCCAGATACACATGTCTCCCCAGTGCCAGATATGCCCCCAGTGCCAGATATCCCACAGTGCCAGGTACACAAGTCCCCCCCAGTGCCAGATATGCTCCCAGTGCCAGGTATACATGCCCCCCCAGTGCCAGATATCCCCCAGTGCCAGATATAAATGCCCCCCCCCCCCCCCCGTGCCAGATATCCCCCAGTGCCAGATATAAATGCCCCCCCCCCCCCCCCCCAGTGCCAGATATCCCCCAGTGCCAGATATAAATGCCCCCCCCCCCCCCCGTGCCAGATATCCCCCAGTGCCAGGTATATATGCCCCCCTGTGCCAGATATGCCCCTAGTGCCAGATATCCCCCAGTGCCAGGTATACATGCCTCCCCAGTGCCAGATATCCCCCAGTGCCAGGTATACATGCCCCCCCAGTGCCAGATATTCCCCAGTGCCAGGTATATATGCCCCCCCCCCTGTGCCAGATATCCCCCAGTGCCAGGTATACATGCCCCCCCAGTGCCAGATATCCCCCAGTGCCAGGTATACATGCCCCCCCCCCAGTGCCAGATATCCCCCAGTGCCAGGTATACATGCCCCCCCAGTGCCAGATATCCCCCAGTGCCAGGTATACATGCCCCCCCCCCCCCCCCCCCCAGTGCCAGATATCCCCCAGTGCCAGGTATAACATAACCCCCCAGTGCCAGATATCCCCCAATGCCAGGTATAACATGCCCCCCCAGTGCCAGATATCCCGCAGTGTCAGGAATACATGTGTCCTCCCCTGCTCACCGCTGCCATCTGTTTGTGTGAGGGGAGGAGAGCGCACCCTGCGCCTCTCCTTCCCCTCAGTCTCCGACGGGTGTCTCAGTTTAATTCAGCGCCGATCCGTGAGCCAATCAGAGCTCGCACTGCGGTGCGGCGGGGAGCAGCAGAGGGAGGGAGGGAGGGAAGAGGAGCGGCGGCCCGTCGGTGTGGGTACGGCGTACCCACGGCTTAATTCTTACGGGTACGCCGTACCCACACACTTGCACCACTGCTCTCTGCTTACTACATCATGTTTGCGTGTGACTATTCTTGTCAAGGTGGCTTTTGTTACTGTTCTGAATAATAAGTTATTCATTGCAGCCTGAAGAAACAACCAAAGGAAAGATAAAATAATTACCAAGATTCGTCTTGGTCTGCCACATGGATTTATGTTCGGTTGAAAATAAATTCTGTTTCTATTTTGATTATTCAGATGCTATTTCGCCTCACATTCTGCTCCTCTGCCCTTAGGTTAGGCATGAAGTACATTTTGGGATAAGTATTCGAGTGTTAATTTTGTATGAAATCGTCAGATATTCAAATATTAAGATCCTTCCTTGAAGATCAGAACAGAGTTCCTCTTCATTCCCTCAAAAGAACAAAAATGAGGGAATATATAGTGAAGTACAGTTTTATTATAAGTATAAACAACATAACATATTAATATACAATTCCACCAACTTATAGTGGGGAAAATGTGCGTACCAGAATATGTGGGGTCCCCAGTGATGGTTACCCTATAGTGTTTGTGAGGTGGTAAACAGATACCTCCTGGGAACTAAGCACTGTTTCTCCTCTAGCTGTGGTAATCCTGGGTACTTCCACTCTTACTTGGTCTGTCGCAGTCTGTCCCACAGCACCTGGTGCTGGAAGTACCCATGATTACCACAGCTAGAGGAGGAACAGTGCTCAGTTCCCGGGAGGTATCTGTTTACCACCTCACAAACGCTATAGGGTAACCATCACTGGGGACCCCACATATTCTGGTACGCACATTTGCCCCACTATAAGTTGGTGGAATTGTATATTAATATTTTATGTTTATACTAATAATAAAACTGTACTTCACTATACCCTAATTTTTGTTCTTTTGAGGGAATGAGGAGGAACTCTGTTCTGATCTTCAAGGAAGGATCTTAATATTTGAATATCTGACGATTTCATACAAAATTAACACTCGAATACTTATCCCGTACTACCCCGGGGGTGCGCACATCTGCATTTTG
Organism: Pseudophryne corroboree; assembly: GCF_028390025.1. Classification (NCBI taxonomy): domain Eukaryota; kingdom Metazoa; phylum Chordata; class Amphibia; order Anura; family Myobatrachidae; genus Pseudophryne; species Pseudophryne corroboree. The sequence continues at coordinate 717,776,550 of NC_086446.1, read as the reverse complement.
TGAATTGTCTAACGTTTCTTTGGAAGTGGGGGTGACCACTTCAGCGGACGGTGCAGCACTGCTGGTTTGGAGCGCTGGTTTGAAAAACTTTTCTTCATGAAGTACATTTTGCTTAGATCAGTGGTTCTCAAACTCTGTCCTCAGGACCACAAACAGTTCACGTTTCTAGTATCACATTTATATTTAAATGCAGAGTGACACCTAGGATTAGTACACTGCTCCTTCCCGGGTGCGACTCGGTTGAGACTCCTTTCAGACAAGCGACCCGACAATATTCTGGGTTTGTGACGTCACCACCGATGCGTGGTGGAGACGACGCTTGGAGATGAAATGATCTCCAAGCACCGCCTCTTTCTATTCAGTGATCGGGCGCCGGGTCGCATCAGCCCGGCTTACACGTTCCCACTGCACTGCGAGCCGGGACCAACCCATTCAAGCTAGCTAGGTTGGATTCCCGGGTCACCCTTTTACACCGAGATTAACCTGGCAATAAAGCGGGTCAAAAGCTCAGTTTAAAAGGTCACCTAGTAGGAGCACAGGTGTAGTCATTACTCATTGACACACATACACGATCTACAGGTGGAACTAATTATTCACTTGCAATTCTGTAAGGAGACCTGGAAAACATGAACTGTTTGGGGTCAAGCGTTTGAGATCCTATGGCTTAAGAATGATGATAGACGTACAAACATCAGCCGATAATTAGTCACAGAATACTTAGTTATGGTGGTTGCCTTCAATATCTCAATATTTTGTAATTTCTCTTACGTCCTAAAGGATGCTGGGGACTCCGTAAGGACCATGGGGTATAGACGGGCTCTGCAGGAGACATGAGCACTTTAAAGACTTTAGATGGGTGTGAACTGGCTCCTCCCTCTATGCCCCTCCTCCAGACCTCAGTTAGATCCTGTGCCCAGAGGAGACTGGGTGCACTGCAGGGGAGCTCTACTGAGTTTCTCTGTAAAAGACTTTTATTAGGTTTTTTATTTTCAGGGAGCACTGCTGGCAACAGGCTCCCTGCATCGTGGGACTGAGGAGAGAGAAGCAGACCTACTTAAATGATAGGCTCTGCTTCTTGGGCTACTGGACACCATTAGCTCCAGAGGGTCGGTACGCAGGTCTCACCCTCGCCGTTCGTCCCGGAGCCGCGCCGCCGTCCTCCTCACAGAGCCGGAAGATAGAAGCCGGGTGAGTGTGAGAAGAAAGAAGACTTCAAAGGCGGCAGAAGACTTCCGATCTTCTATGAGGTAACGCGTAGCGGTAACGCTGCGTGCCATTGCTCCCAACACACACACACACTGGCGGCACTGTATGGGTGCAGGGCGCAGGGGGGGGCACCCTGGGCAGCAATTATTAACCTTTTAGGGACACTGGCAGAGAGATATACTGCGGAGGCAGTATATGGCAAAACCCCCCGCCAGTATAAAGATTTGAGCGGGATCGAAGCCCGCCGGTGAGGGGGCGGAGCTTGATCCCTCAGCACTAACCAGCGCCATTTTCTCCACAGCACGCTGCAGAGAAGCTGGCTCCCCGGACTCTCCCCTGCTGAACACATACAGAGGGCAAAAAAGAGGGGGGTGGGGGGCCACATTTATTTGGCGCAGTGGGTATATATTATAAAAGCGCTGTACTGACTGGGATTTTATTCCAGTATCCGGTGACGCTGGGTGTGTGCTGGCATACTCTCTCCCTGTCTCTCCAAAGGGCCTTATTGGGGGACTGTCTCTCTCTCTCTCTCTCTCTCTCTCTCTCTCTCTCTCTCTCTCTCTCTCTCTCTCTCTCTCTATATATATATAGATATATCTATCTATCTATCTATCTATCTATCTATCTAATCTATATATCTATCTATCTATATATCTAATCTATATATATATCTATATCTATATATATCTATATCTATATATATATCTATATATATCTATATCTATATATATCTATAACTATATATATATCTATATATATATATCTATCCCTGAGTGTGTGGGGGTGTCGGTACGTGTGTGTCGGCATGTCTGAAGCGGAAGGCTCATCTAAGGAGGAGGTGGAGCAGATGATTGTGGTGTCTCCGTCGGCAACGCCGACACCTGATTGGCTGGATATGTGGAATGTTTTAAATGCAAATGTGTCTTTATTACATAAGAGAATGGACAAAGCAGAGTCCAGAGAAAAGTCAGGGAGTCAAGCCATGGCTTTGGCTGTATCACAGGGCCCTCCAGGGTCTCAGAAATGTCCCCTGTCCCAAGTAGCAGACACTGATACCGACACGGATTCTGACTCCAGTGTCGACTACGATGATGCGAGGTTACACCCAAGGGTGGCCAAAAGTATTCATTATATGATTATTGCAATAAAGGATGTTTTACATATCACAGATGACCCCTCTGTCCCGGACACTAGGGTATGCATGTTTAAGGAAAAGAAACCTGAGGTAACCTTTCCCATATCTCATGAGCTGAACGAGTTATTTGAAAAGGCTTGAGAAACTCCAGACAAGAAACTGCAGATTCCCAAGAGAATTCTTATGGCGTATCCTTTCCCTGCACAGGACAGGTTACGGTGGGAATCCTCGCCCAAGGTGGACAAGGCTTTAACGCGCTTGTCCAAAAAGGTGGCGCTGCCATCTCCAGATACAGCAGCCCTCAAGGATCCTGCTGATCACACAGGAAACTACCCTAAAATCAATTTATGCACATACGGGTGCCTTGCTCAGACCGTCAATAGCGTCTGCTTGGGTTTGTAGCGCTGTAGCAGCTTGGGCAGATACCTTGTCATCTGACATTGATACCCTAGATAGGGATAGCATTTTATTGACCTTAGGTCATATTAAAGACGCAGTGTTATATATGAGAGACGCTTCCAGAAACGTTGGGCTGTTAGGTTCAAGAGCCAACGCCATGGCGATTTCTGCTCGGCGAGCCCTGTGGACCCGTCAATGGACGGGTGATGCCGTCTCAAAGAGACGTATGGAAGTTTTGCCTTTCAAGGGTGAGGTTTCATTTGGGGAAGGCCTCGCAGACCTGGTTTCCACAGCTACCGCGGGTAAATCTACCTTTTTATGTTCCCCCACAGCAAAAGAAAACACAGCAATATCAGATGCAGTCCTTTCGGTCGCATAAGTCCAGAAGAGGTCGGGGCTCTTCCTTTCTCGCCAGAGGTAAGGGTAGAGGGAAAAGAATGCCTGCTACTGCTAGTTCCCAGGAGCAGAAGTCCTCCCCGGCTTCTGTTAAATCCACCGCATGACGCTGGGGCTCCACTGATGGAGTCCGCGCCGGTGGGGGCACGTCTTCGACTCTTCAGCCAGGTCTGGGTTCAGTCAGACGTGGATCCTTGGGCGATGGAGATTGTATCCCAAGGCTACAAGCTGGAATTCGAAGACGTGCCTCCTCGCCGATTTTTCAAATCGGCTTTACCAGCTTCTCCCCCAGAAAGGGAGATAGTTTTAGCTGCAATTCAAAAACTTTGTCAACAACAAGTGATTGTCAAGGTGCCCCTAGTTCAACAGGGGAAGGGGTACTATTCAACACTGTTTGTGGTCCTGAAACCGGATGCCTCGGTCAGACCCATTCTAAATCTAAAATCCCTAAACCTGTTCTTGAAAAAGTTCAAATTCAAGATGGAATCGCTCCGGGCAGTTATCTCAAGCCTGGAGGGGGGGGCGATTTTATGGTGTCACTAGACATAAAGGATGCATACCTTCATGTCCCCATATACCCCCCTCATCAGGCACTCATCAGGCATACCTGAGATTCGCTGTACAGGACTGTCATTACCAGTTTCAGACGTTGCCGTTTGGGCTTTCCACGGCCCCGAGGATTTTTACCAAGGTAATGGCGGAAATGATGGTGCTTCTGGGAGGGAGTCACAATTATCCCGTACTTGGACGATCTCCTGATAAAAGCGAGATCGAGAGATCAATTGCAGAAAAGCGTGTCACTCTCCCTGAGAGTGCTGCAGCAGCATGGCTGGATTCTAAATCTACCGAAGTCGCAGTTGATTCCAACAACTCTGCTATCTTTCTTAGGCATGATTCTGGACACGGAACAAAACAGGGTTTCTCTGACGTCCTAGTGGATGCTGGGAACTCCGTAAGGACCATGGGGAATAGCAGCTCCGCAGGAGACTGGGCACAAAAGTAAAGCTTTAGGACTACCTGGTGTGTACTGGCTCCTCCCCCTATGACCCTCCTCCAAGCCTCAGTTAGATTTTTGTGCCCGGCCGAGAAGGGTGCACACTAGGGGCTCTTCTGAGCTTCTTAGTGAAAGTTTAGTTTTAGGTTTTTTATTTTCAGTGAGACCTGCTGGCAACAGGCTCACTGCATCGAGGGACTAAGGGGAGAAGAAGCGAACCTGCCTGCTTGCAGCCAGCTTGGGCTTCTTAGGCTACTGGACACCATTAGCTCCAGAGGGACCGAACACAGGCCCAGCCTCGGAGCTCGGTCCCAGAGCCGCGCCGCCGGCCCCCTTACAGAGCCAGAAGCAAGAAGAGGTCCGGAAAAATCGGCGGCAGAAGACATCAGTCTTCAACAAGGTAGCGCACAGCACTGCAGCTGTGCGCCATTGTTACTCAGGCACACTTCACACTTCGGTCACTGAGGGTGCAGGGCGCTAGGGGGGGGCGCCCTGAGCAGCAATGTAAACACCTTGGCTGGTATAAATACACCACATATAACCCCCAGGGCTATATGGATGTATTTTAACCCCTTCCAGAACTCACCAAAAAGCGGGAGAAAAGGCCGCCGAGAAGGGGGCGGAGCCTATCTCCTCAGCACACAGGCGCCATTTTCCATCACAGCTCCGCTGGAAGGACGTCTCCCTGACTCTCCCCTGCAGTCCTGCACTGCAGAAAAGGGTAAAAAAGAGAGGGGGGCACTAATTTGGCGCAGTTTTAATACTAACAGCAGCTATAAAGGGAAAAGCACATTTTATAGTGGTATTCCTGTCTATATATAGCGCTCTGGTGTGTGCTGGCATACTCTCCCTCTGTCTCCCCAAGGGGCTAGTGGGGTCCTGTCCTCTATCAGAGCATTCCCTGTGTGTGTGCGGTGTGTCGGTACGATTGTGTCGACATGTTTGAGGAGGAAAATGAGATGGAGGCGGAGCAATTGCCTATTATAGAGTTGTCACCCCCTAGGGAGTCGACACCTGAGTGGATGAGCTTATGGAAGGAATTGCGTGACAGTGTCAGCTCTTTACGACAGACAGTTGACGACATGAGACAGCCGGCTACTCAGCTTGTGCCTGTCCAGGGGTCTCAAACGCCATCAGGGGCTTTAAAACGCCCGTTACCTCAAATGGCAGACACAGACACGGATACTGACTCCAGTGTCGATGATGAGGAGACAAACGTGACTTCCACTAGGGCCACACGTTACATGATTGAAGCAATGAAAAATGTATTGCATATCTCTGATAATACAAGTACCACTAAAAAGGGTATTATGTTTGGTGAGAAAAAACTGCCTGTAGTTTTTCCTGTATCCGAGGAATTAAATGAAGTGTGTGATGAGGCGTGGGTTTCCCCCGATAAAAAACTGATAATTCCTAAAAGGTTATTGGCATCGTACCCTTTCCCGCCAGAGGATAGGGCACGTTGGGAAACACCCCCTAGGGTGGATAAAGCGCTCACACGCTTGTCTAAACAGGTAGCACTACCCTCTCCTGATACGGCCGCCCTAAAGGAACCTGCCGATAGAAAGCTGGAGAATATCCTAAAATGTATATACACTCACACGGGTGTTATACTGCGACCAGCAATCGCCTCAGCCTGGATGTGCAGTGCGGGCCTGGCGTGGTCGGATTCCCTGACTGAAAATATTGATACCCTAGATAGGGACAGTATATTACTGACTATAGAGCATTTGAAGGATGCATTTCTATATATGCGTGATGCACAGAGGGATATTTGCCGACTGGCATCAAGAGTTAGCGCGCTGTCCATTTCTGCAAGAAGAGGTTTATGGACGCGGCAGTGGTCAGGTGATGCGGATTCTAAAAGGCACATGGAAGTATTGCCTTATAAGGGGGAGGAGTTATTTGGGGTAGGTCTATCAGACCTGGTAGCCACGGCAACTGCTGGAAAATCCACATTTTTACCCCAGGTAGCTTCTCAACCTAAGAAGACGCCGTATTATCAGGCGCAGTCCTTTCGGCCCCATAAGGGCAAGCGGGCAAAAGGCGCCTCATTTCTGCCCCGTGGCAGAGGGAGAGGAAAAAGGCTGCAACAAACAGCCAGTTCCCAGGAACAAAAGCCCTCTCCCGCCTCCGCAAAGTACTCAGCATGACGCTGGGGCTTTACAAGCGGACTCAGGCACGGTGGGGGCCCGTCTCAAGAAGTTCAGTGCGCAGTGGGCCCACTCGCAAGTGGACCCCTGGATCCTTCAGGTGGTATCTCAGGGGTACAAATTGGAATTCGAGACGTCTCCCCCTCGCCGTTTTCTAAAGTCTGCTTTACCGACGTCTCCCTCAGACAGGGAGGCAGTATTGGAAGCCATTCACAAGCTGTATTCCCAGCAGGTGATAATCAAGGTACCCCTCCTACAACAGGGAAAGGGGTACTATTCCACACTATTTGTGGTACCGAAGCCGGACGGCTCGGTGAGACCAATTTTAAACCTAAAATCCTTGAACACTTACATACAAAGGTTCAAATTCAAGATGGAGTCACTCAGAGCAGTGATTGCAAACCTGGAAGAAGGGGACTATATGGTGTCTCTGGACATCAAAGATGCTTACCTACATGTCCCAATTTACCCTTCTCACCAAGGGTACCTCAGGTTTGTGGTACAGAACTGTCACTATCAGTTTCAGACGCTGCCGTTTGGATTGTCCACGGCACCCCGGGTCTTTACCAAGGTAATGGCCGAAATGATGATACTCCTTCGAAGGAAGGGAGTTTTAGTTATCCCTTACTTGGACGATCTCCTGATAAGGGCAAGATCCAGGGAACAGTTGGAAGTCGGGGTAGCACTATCTCAGATAGTGCTGCGCCAGCACGGTTGGATTCTCAATATTCCAAAATCGCAGCTGATCCCGACGACACGACTTCTATTCCTAGGGATGATCCTGGACACAGTCCAGAAAAAGGTGTTTCTCCCGGAGGAGAAAGCCAGGGAGTTATCCGAACTAGTCAGAAATCTCCTAAAACCAGGCCAAGTCTCAGTGCATCAATGCACAAAGGTCCTGGGAAAGATGGTGGCTTCTTACGAAGCAATCCCATTCGGCAGATTCCACGCAAGAACCTTCCAGTGGGATCTGCTAGAAAAATGGTCCGGGTCGCATCTTCAGATGCATCAGCGGATAATCTTGTCACCAAGGACAAGGGTGTCTCTCCTGTGATGGTTGCAGAGTGCTCATCTTCTAGAGGGCCGCAGATTCGGCATTCAGGACTTGGTCCTGGTGACCACGGATGCCAGCCTGAGAGGCTGGGGAGCAGTCACACAGGGAAGAAATTTCCAGGGCTTGTGGTCAAGCCTGGAGACATCACTTCACATAAATATCCTGGAGCTAAGGGCCATCTACAATGCTCTAAGCCTAGCAAGACCTCTGCTTCAAGGTCAGCCGGTGCTGATCCAGTCAGACAACATCACGGCAGTCGCCCACGTAAACAGACAGGGCGGCACAAGAAGCAGGAGGGCAATGGCAGAAGTTGCAAGGATTCTTCGCTGGGCGGAAAATCATGTGATAGCACTGTCAGCAGTGTTCATTCCGGGAGTGGACAACTGGGAAGCAGACTTCCTCAGCAGACACGACCTCCACCCGGGAGAGTGGGGACTTCACCCAGAAGTCTTCCACATGATTGTGAACCGTTGGGAAAAACCAAAGGTGGACATGATGGCGTCCCGCCTCAACAAAAAACTAGACCGGTATTGCGCCAGGTCAAGGGACCCTCAGGCGATAGCTGTGGACGCTCTGGTAACACCGTGGGTGTACCAGTCAGTGTATGTGTTCCCTCCTCTGCCTCTCATACCCAAGGTACTGAGAATCATAAGAAGGAGAGGAGTAAGGACTATACTCGTGGCTCCGGATTGGCCAAGAAGGACTTGGTACCCGGAACTTCAAGAGATGCTCACAGAGGACCCGTGGCCTCTACCTCTAAGAAGGGACCTGCTCCAGCAGGGACCCTGTCTGTTCCAAGACTTACCGCGGCTGCGTTTGACGGCATGGCGGTTGAACGCCGGATCCTGAAGGAAAAAAGCATTCCGGATGAAGTCATCCCTACCCCGATCAAAGCCAGGAAGGATGTAACCGTACAGCATTATCACCGTATTTGGCGTAAATATGTTGCGTGGTGCGAGGCCAGGAAGGCCCCTACAGAGGAATTTCAACTGGGTCGTTTCCTGCATTTCCTGCAAACAGGACTGTCTATGGGCCTAAAATTAGGGTCCATTAAGGTTCAAATTTCGGCCCTGTCGATTTTCTTCCAGAAAGAACTGGCTTCAGTTCCTGAAGTTCAGACGTTTGTCAAGGGGGTACTGCATATACAGCCTCCTTTTGTGCCTCCAGTGGCACCTTGGGATCTCAATGTAGTTTTGGGGTTCCTAAAATCACATTGGTTTGAACCACTCACCACTGTGGACTTAAAATATCTCACATGGAAAGTGGTAATGCTGTTGGCCCTGGCTTCGGCCAGGCGTGTCTCAGAATTGGCGGCTTTATCCTATAAAAGCCCTTACCTAATTTTTCATACGGACAGGGCAGAATTGAGGACTCGTCCTCAATTTCTCCCTAAGGTGGTTTCAGCGTTTCACTTGAACCAGCCTATTGTGGTACCTGCGGCTACTAGGGACTTGGAGGACTCCAAGTTGCTGGACGTAGTCAGGGCCCTGAAAATATATGTTTCCAGGACGGCTGGAGTCAGAAAATCTGACTCGCTGTTTATCCTGTATGCACCCAACAAGCTGGGTGCTCCTGCTTCTAAGCAGACTATTGCTCGTTGGATTTGTAGTACAATTCAGCTTGCACATTCTGTGGCAGGCCTGCCACAGCCAAAATCTGTAAAAGCCCATTCCACAAGGAAGGTGGGCTCATCTTGGGCGGCTGCCCGAGGGGTCTCGGCTTTACAACTTTGCCGAGCAGCTACTTGGTCAGGGGCAAACACGTTTGCTAAATTCTACAAATTTGTTACCCTGCCTGAGGAGGACCTGGAGTTCTCTCATTCGGTGCTGCAGAGTCATCCGCACTCTCCCGCCCGTTAGGGAGCTTTGGTATAATCCCCATGGTCCTTACGGAGTTCCCAGCATCCACTAGGACGTCAGAGAAAATAAGAATTTACTTACCGATAATTCTATTTCTCGTAGTCCGTAGTGGATGCTGGGCGCCCATCCCAAGTGCGGATTGTCTGCAATACTTGTACATAGTTATTGTTACAAAAATCGGGTTATTATTGTTGTGAGCCATCTTTTCAGAGGCTCCTCTGTTATCATGCTGTTAACTGGGTTCAGATCACAGGTTGTACGGTGTGATTGGTGTGGCTGGTATGAGTCTTACCCGGGATTCAAAATCTTCCTTATTGTGTACGCTCGTCCGGGCACAGTATCCTAACTGAGGCTTGGAGGAGGGTCATAGGGGGAGGAGCCAGTACACACCAGGTAGTCCTAAAGCTTTACTTTTGTGCCCAGTCTCCTGCGGAGCCGCTATTCCCCATGGTCCTTATGGAGTTCCCAGCATCCACTACGGACTACGAGAAATAGAATTATCGGTAAGTAAATTCTTATTTTTTCTCCCAATGGAAAAAGCCCAGGAATTCCAGAACATGGTTAGAGACCTGTTAAAACCGAAAAAAGTGTCAGTCCATCAATGCACTCGAGTACTGGGGAAAAATGGTGGCGACCTACGAGGCCATCCCCTTCGGCAGGTTTCATGCGAGGACGTTTCAGTGGGACCTTCTGGACAAGTGGTCGGGGTCCCATCTACAGATACATCAGAAAATAAGCCTGTCCCCCAGGGCCAGGGTGTCTCTCCTGTGGTGGCTGCAGAGTGCTCACCTTCTCGAAGGTTGCAGGTTCTGCATTCAAGACTGGGTTCTGGTGACCACGTACGCGAGCCTCCGAGGATGGGGAGCAGTCACACAAGGAAGAAATTTTCAGGTACTATGGTTAAGCCAGGAGGCTTGTCTACACATCAACGTACTGGAATTGAGGGCCATATACAACGGCCTACGACAAGCGGATGCTCTTCTTCGCGACCTACCGGTTCTGATTCAATCACACAACATCACAGCTGTGGCTCATGTAAACTGCCAAGGCGGGACAAGGAGCAGAGTGGCAATAGCGGAAGCCACCAGGATTCTTCGCTGGGCGGAAAATCACGCAAGCGTTCTGTCAGCAGTCTTCATTCCGGGAGTGGACAACTGGGAAGCAGACTTCCTCAGCAGACACGATCTCCATCCAGGAGAGTGGGGACTTCATCAAGAAGTTTTTGCAGAGATAACAAGTCAGTGGGGACTTCCACAAATAGACATGATGATGTCACGCCTCAACAAGAAGCTTTGGAGGTATTGTGCCAGGTCAAGGGACCCTCAGGCAGTAGCGGTGGACGCCCTAGTGACACCATGGGTGTTTCAGTCGGTCTATGTGTTCCCTCCTCTTCCGCTCATCTCAAAAATACTGAGAATCATAAGACAAAAAAGAGTGCAGACAATACTCATTGTTCCGGATTGGCCTCGAAGGGCCTGGTATTCAGATCTTCAGGAAATGCTCACAGAAGATCCGTGGCCTCTTCCTCTCAGGGAAGACCTATTGCAGCAGGGACCCTGCGTGTTCCAAAACTTACCGCAGTTACGTTTGACGGCATGGCGGATGAACACAAAATCCTAGCGGGAAAAGGTATTCCGGAGGAAGTCATCCCTACTCTGATTAAGGCTAGGAAGGAGGTGACGGCGAAACATTATCACCGCTTCTGGAGGAAGTATGTATCTTGGTGTGAAGCTAAGAATGCTCCTACTGAAGACTTCCTTCTGGGCCATTTTCTCCACTTTCTACAGACAGGAGTGGATATGGGCCTATTAGGCTCCATTAAGGTACAGATTTCGGCCCTATCAATTTTCTTTCAGAAGGAATTGGCTTCTCTCCCAGAAGTCCAGACTTTTGTAAAGGGAGTGCTGCACATTCAGCCTCCTTTTGTGCCCCCAGTGGCACCATGGGACCTTAACGTAGTGTTACAGTTCCTAAAATCTCACTGGTTTGAGCCTCTTCAAACTGTAGATTTAAAATTTCTCACTTGGAAGGTGGTCATATTGTTGGCCTTGGCATCTGCACGGCGCGTGTCCGAATTGGCGGCTTTGTCTCACAAGAGCCCCTATCTGATTTTCCATGTGGATAGAGCAGAATTAAGGACTTGTCCTCAATTTTTGCCTAAGGTGGTTTCATCTTTTCATATGAACCAACCTATCGTGGTGCCTGTGGCTACGGGTGACTTGGAGGATTCCAAGTACCTTGATGTAGTCAGGGCCTTAAAGATTTATGTAGCCAAGACGGCTAGGGTTAGGAAAACAGAGGCACTGTTTGTCCTGTATGCAGCCAACAAGCTTGGCGCTCCTGCTTCTAAACAGACTATTGCTCGCTGGATCTGTAACACGATTCAGCAGGCTCATTCTACGGCTGTATTGCTGTTACCAAATTCGGTAAAGGCCCATTCCACTAGGAAGGTGGGCTCTTCTTGGGCGGCTGCCCGAGGCGTCTCGGCATTACAGCTTTGCCGAGCGGCGACTTGGTCGGGTTCAAACACATTTGCTAAATTCTACAAGTTTGATACCTTGGCTGAGGAGGACCTTATGTTTGCTCAATCGGTGCTGCAGAGTCATCCGCACTCTCCCGCCCGGTCTGGTGCTTTGTTATAATCCACATGATCCTTACGGAGTCCCCAGCATCCTCTAGGACGTAAGAGAAAATAAGATTTTAAACCTACCGGTAAATCTTTTTCTCCTAGTCCGTAGAGGATGCTGGGCGCCCGTCCCAGTGCGGACAAAATTCTGCAAGACTTGTATATAGTTGTTGCTTACATAAGGGTTATGTTACAGTTTTGATCAGTCTCTGGCTGATGCTGTTTTGTTTCATACTGTTAACTGGTTCGTATGTTCCAAGTTGTACGGTGTGGATGGTGTGGGCTGGTATGTATCTTGCCCTTAGATTAACAAAAATCCTTTCCTCGTACTGTCCGTCTCCTCTGGGCACAGTTCTCTAACTGAGGTCTGGAGGAGGGGTATAGAGGGAGGAGCCAGTGCACACCCATCTAAAGTCTTTAGAGTGCCAATGTCTCCTGCGGAGCCCGTCTATACCCCATGGTCCTTACGGAGTCCCCAGCATCCTCTACGGACTAGGAGAAAAAGATTTACCGGTAGGTTTAAAATCTTATTTTTCTTGTTTCCCAATAAGTTTAGTTGAAAATCACACAATACTACTGCGTTATAATTGTAATCTAGCACGTATCGTTGAAGTTTAACGCTTCAGTTGAATCCTAGTACACCCAATACCTGCAATGTGCACATACCCATCTTTTACTCACTATACCAGGCTTGGCATTCACAACTATCTGTGTTCATTGCACTAGGAGACCAAGCTACTCTTTGGGTATAGAAAGCTCAGCAAATCTGTTGAATAACTGATTGTATTAATGCGTGGCTGAAAAGCACAGAAATCTGCTAGAAACAACATGCAGCGTATTTGATTTAGTTGGTGTTTACATTCTTTCAGCGCCATCTGCTAAATCTATTATCACGGTCTGGCTAGGATAAATCTGTGCTTTAGCCATGTTTTTTATCATTAGTGTGTATATACAGTACTGTGTTTATATATACTATATTGTGACAAGAATCACACAGATTCCCCTTAGTCCAGTGGCCCTAATGTCCCCGCATCCCCTTCTGGATGCCAGTCACCCTCAGAAGCATTGTTCCCTTGTGCCTGGAACCCTTTTAACACACTCATACAGGTGCCTGTAATCCACTGCTTCTCAACCATGAGCAACAGTAACACCTGACCTGTATTCTCATTAGCCACAATGCTGCAATTCTAAATCAATGTCATATCTGTGTTGTCTCTGCTATACTATTTTTAGATTTTCATTTATTTTCCTTTATTCGCTGATACAACATTGTTCTGTTTGTACAGTTTGTTTTTATAGACCAGCTTTGTGTTGGATCCCTGTGAAATGGTAGGAACAAGGGTTTCATATAAAGACATACAAAAAAGCACAGTGTGGAAATAAATATTCTAGTGTATTTAGGGCCAATTTAGACCGGTTCGTTCGCTAGGGTATTTTTTTGCAGTTCGGCAATCATATAGTCGCTGCCCATAGGGGAGTGTATTTTGCTTTGCAAGTGTGCGAACGCATGTGTAGCAGAGCTGTACAAACAGATCTTGTGCAGTCTCTGAGTAGCCTACTCAGCTGCTGCGATCACTTCAGCCTGTCCAGGACCGGAATTAATGTCCGGAACCCTCCCTGCAAACGCATGGACACGCCGGCGTTTTTCCAAACACTCCGAGATTGACACCCACAAACGCCTTCTTCCTGTCAATCTCCTTGCGAACGCTCATGCAAATGGATCCGTTGCACAAACCCATTGCTGAGCGGCGATCCGCTTTGCACCCATGCAACGCGTATTGCGGTTCATGCGCAGTTTAGACCTGATCGCCCGCTGTACGAAAACGCAGCCTAGCGATCAGGTCTGAATTAGCCCTTTAGTAAATGTTGCACATAATCAGCGTGTAAATTCTATGTTAAGGACATCCTCTATTGTGTAGCATGTTGCTAATTTTACCCTTTAATGGTGTGATTATATTAAACTAAACTGTAAATGACAGAAATAGAGGTAACTAACTGACCATCTGGTTCAGTCACGTCAGAAAAATGTTTGTGGCAGTCCAGGATTGTCTTCATCCCATACTGCAGAATAATGAGTTCTGGACTTGTTAGGCCACCTCTGTATATTGTGCATGACTTCAGCAATCAGTCTGCCATCATATCGGGTTGAGTATGGGATTCCGGCAGTCGGGATGCCATCGGTCATAGTGCCGACCCCGGCATACCGACTGTTTTGAAATGCCAACAGGGGTGCAGGAGGCAGCTAAGCCTAATCCCCTCCCCGCAGTCTAAACCTAACCTTCCCATTCCACAGCCTAAACCTAACCCTCCCATCCCGCAACCTAAACCTAACCTTCCCATTCCACAGCTTAAACCTAACCCTCCCATCCCGCAGCCTAAACCTAACCCTCCCATCCCGCAGCCTAAACCTAACCCTCCCATCCCGCAACCTAAACCTAACCTTCCCATTCCACAGCCTAAACCTAACCCTCCCATCCCGCATCCTAAACCTTACCTTCCCATTCCATAGCCTAAACCTAACCCTCCCATCCTGCAGTCTAAACCTAACCCTCCCATCCCGCATCCTAAACCTTACCTTCCCATTCCATAGCCTAAACCTAACCCTCCCATCCTGCAGTCTAAACCTAACCCTCCCATCCCGCAGCCTAAACCTAACCCTCTCCCCCCTGCAGCCTAAACCTAACCTCCTCAGAATACTTGCGTTCGGGATCCCGACTGTTGACATTCTGACTTTTGAGATCCTGGTCACCGGCATCCTAACTAGATCCGTCATATCTCGGCATACTGCTTTGTAACGGTCATAGTGTAATGTCAGGTTTTATTTATTTGGAGAAGTGATTATTTTTGCCCTTTAAAGTAAATCTGTAACAGTTGCGGCAATGAATGGGTGCTGGGAGCTAGTTAAGTGCTCTTTAATAACTAGGCATGCCCCTGGCTGGTGGTGCAGTAAGGATGGCCATGGGAAGGGGACTGATAAATAGTGTCAAGTTGCCACCAATGCAAATATCTTTACAATGACACGTAACCATCGTATGTAAACCATTTTATGGTCTAACCATCAATGGTGTGCTAGTATGCATGCAGTGAAGTTTTTGCACGTGTCCTCTACAGACAGTTTCTCCTTGGTGTCAGTCATCGGAGAGCAGCGTACAGTTGGCTGTAAGTGTTTTTGAGAGGGTCACTAGATAGCACAAAGTTTGTGTAAGCGGTTCAGCACCAAAAATGTCAGTATAGGTGATTGGGCCACCTAATGTGCCTGCATTTGGAGATTGGAGGGGTCAGTGCACTGCTATATCTATAGATATATCTATAGATATATCTATATATATATATATATATAAATATACATTTCTTGCAGTGCTATTATATTCACACGTTAATATTTATTGCCCTTTTAATAATTAGTTGGGGGGGGGGGGTTTCACCCTCTGGAAATCTTTGTTTTTGCAAAGTCTTGTGTTACTAAACCTTACATTTTGAGAGTCTGAATTATTGAGAAGTCTCTTGTATTTAGTGTACTGTATGTTAAAACGTATTCCGACACAAGTATGTGAATATTTATTAATCTCCCCTTCACGTGCTGAGCTGTGAAGGATCCGGCCGCCTGCTGAGCCCGGCCGTAACCAGGCAGTTTGAAATGTCACAATTATTGGATTTAAATAAGATCACACTTGTAGTTGATTTATATTATGCCCTGCGTATATTTACACAGCAGTCGGTAGTGATTCACACTGTACATTTCCCAGTAATAGAAAGTGTATGAGAAGGTAAAATTGGTGCAGAGTGTCTGACAACCTCATCAAGGCTTGTAGCGCATTTGTGAAGTAAATTAGAGTGAAAAGGATATGGGAATACGCTCTCTCCTCTTCCACGTACTCTGTACACCCATAGGAGCTTTATGATCTGGCAGCACATTGTAGTAATTACCCAGCAAGCTGTGTTGTGTGGTTTTATTTATTTTATTCTTTAAACTATCTATCTATTTTTTTTTTCTTCTACATCCTAATATCCATAGTCATTACTTGCTATAAGCGTATATGGGGGTTTCCTCCAGGTGCTCAGGTTGCCACCCACAGTCCAAGAACATACTGACAGGATGAACTTATTGTGTGATGAAATTGTTAGTTTTCTCTATCGTCCTAAGTGGATGCTGGGGTTCCTGAAAGGACCATGGGGAATAGCGGCTCCGCAGGAGACAGGGCACAAAAAAGTAAAGCTTTACTAGGTCAGGTGGTGTGCACTGGCTCCTCCCCCTATGACCCTCCTCCAGACTCCAGTTAGATTTTGTGCCCGAACGAGAAGGGTGCAATCTAGGTGGCTCTCCTAAAGAGCTGCTTAGAGAAAGTTTAGTTTAGGTTTTTTTCTTTACAGTGAGTCCTGCTGGCAACAGGATCACTGCAACGTGGGACTTAGGGGGAAAGTAGTAAACTCACCTGCATGCAGAGTGGATTTGCTGCTTGGCTACTGGACACCATTAGCTCCAGAGGGATCGAACACAGGCCCAGCCGTGGAGTCCGGTCCCGGAGCCGCGCCGCCGACCCCCTTGCAGATGCTGAAGCGTGAAGAGGTCCGGAAACCGGCGGCTGAAGACTCCTCAGTCTTCATAAGGTAGCGCACAGCACTGCAGCTGTGCGCCATTTTCCTCTCAGCACACTTCACTGGGCAGTCACTGAGGGTGCAGAGCGCTGGGGGGGGGCGCTCTGAGAGGCAAATATAAACCTTATACAAGGCTAAAAATACCTCACATATAGCCCATAGGGGCTATATGGAGATATTTAACCCCTGCCTGACTGGAAAAATAGCGGGAGAAGAACCCGCCGAAAAAGGGGCGGGGCCTATCTCCTCAGCACACGGCGCCATTTTCTGTCACAGCTCCGCTGGTCAGAACGGCTCCCAGGTCTCTCCCCTGCACTGCACTACAGAAACAGGGTAAAACAGAGAGGGGGGGCACATTAATGGCTATATATATATATATTAAAGCAGCTATAAGGGAGCACTTAATATAAGGATATCCCTTGTATATATAGCGCTTTGTGGTGTGTGCTGGCAGACTCTCCCTCTGTCTCCCCAAAAGGGCTAGTGGGTCCTGTCTTCATTAGAGCATTCCCTGTGAGTTTGCGGTGTGTGTCGGTACGTGGTGTCGACATGTATGAGGACGATATTGGTGTGGAGGCGGAGCAATTGCCAAATATGCAGATGTCACCCCCCAGGGGGTCGACACCAGAATGGATGCCTTTATTTGTGGAATTACGTGATGGTTTATCTTCCCTTAAACAGTCAGTTGAGGACATGAGGCGGCCGGACAATCAATTAATGCCTGTCCAGGCGCCTCAAACACCGTCAGGGGCTGTAAAACGCCCTTTGCCTCAGTCGGTCGACACAGACCCAGACACGGGCACTGATTCCAGTGACGACGGTAGAAATTCAAACGTATTTTCCAGTAGGGCCACACGTTATATGATTTTGGCAATGAAGGAGACGTTACATTTAGCTGATACTACAGATACCGTAAAACAGGGTATTATGTATGGTGTGAAAAAACTACAAACAGTTTTTCCTGAATCAGAAGAATTAAATGACGTGTGTGATGAAGCGTGGGTTGCTCCTGATAAAAAGTTGATAATTTCAAAAAAGTTATTGGCATTATACCCTTTCCCGCCAGAGGTTAGGGCGCGCTGGGAAACACCCCCTAAGGTGGACAAGGCGCTCACACGCTTATCCAAACAAGTGGCGTTACCCTCTCCTGAGACGGCCGCACTTAAGGATCCATCAGATAGAAAGATGGAAGTTATTCAAAAGAATATATACACACATGCAGGTGTTATACTACGACCAGCTATAGCAACTGCCTGGATGTGCAGTGCTGGAGTAGTTTGGTCAGAATCCCTGATTGAAAATATTGATACCCTAGATAGGGACAATGTTTTACTGTCGTTAGAACAAATAAAGGATGCATTTATCTATATGCGTGATGCACAGAGGGATATTTGCACACTGGCATCTCGGGTGAGTGCTATGTCCATTTCAGCCAGAAGAGCCTTATGGACACGACAGTGGACAGGCGATGCGGATTCAAAACGTCACATGGAGGTTTTGCCGTATAAAGGGGAGGAGTTATTTGGAGTTGGTCTATCAGACTTGGTGGCCACGGCTACTGCCGGGAAATCCACTTTTTTACGGCTCCTGCAAAAACCTCAGCATGACGCTGGGGCCTCTCAAGCGGACTCGGGGACAGTGGGGGGCCGTCTCAAAAATTACAGCGCGCAGTGGGCTCACTCGCAGGTAGACCCCTGGATCCTGCAGATAATATCTCAGGGGTACAGGTTGGAATTAGAGACGGATCCTCCTCATCGTTTCCTGAAGTCTGCCTTACCAACCGTCTCTTCCGAAAGGGAGAGGGTGTTGGAAGCCATTCACAAGCTGTACGCTCAGCAGGTGATAGTCAAAGTACCCCTATTACAACAAGGAAAGGGGTATTATTCCACTCTATTTGTGGTACCGAAGCCGGATGGCTCGGTAAGGCCTATTCTAAATCTGAAGTCCTTGAACCTCTACATAAAAAAGTTCAAGTTCAAGATGGAGTCACTCAGAGCAGTGATAGCGAACCTGGAAGAAGGGGACTTTATGGTATCCTTGGACATCAAGGATGCGTATCTACACGTTCCGATTTACCCCGCACACCAGGGGTACCTCAGGTTCATTGTTCAAAACTGTCACTATCAGTTTCAGACGCTGCCGTTCGGATTGTCCACGGCGCCTCGGGTCTTTACCAAGGTAATGGCCGAGATGATGATTCTTCTTCGAAGAAAAGGCGTATTAGTTATCCCATACTTGGACGATCTCCTAATAAGGGCAAGGTCCAGAGAACAGCTGGAGACAGCTTTAGCACTATCTCAAGAGGTGCTAAGACAACACGGGTGGATTCTGAATATTCCAAAATCCCATTTAATCCCGACAACTCGTCTGCTGTTCCTAGGAATGATTCTGGACACGGTTCAGAAAAAGGTTTTCCTTCCAGAGGAAAAAGCCAAGGAGTTATCCGATCTGGTCAGGAACCTCCTAAAACCAGGAAAAGTGTCAGTACATCAATGCACAAGAGTCCTGGGAAAAATGGTGGCTTCTTACGAAGCAATTCCATTCGGCAGATTCCATGCAAGAATATTCCAAAGGGATCTGTTGGACAAATGGTCAGGGTCGCATCTGCAGATGCACCTGCGAATAACCCTGTCACCAAAGACAAGGGTGTCACTTCTGTGGTGGTTGCAGAAGGCTCACCTATTAGAAGGCCGCAGATTCGGCATTCAGGATTGGATCCTGGTGACCACGGACGCCAGCCTGAGAGGCTGGGGAGCAGTCACACAAGGAAGAAACTTCCAGGGAGTATGGACGAGTCTGGAAAAGTCTCTTCACATAAACATTCTGGAACTAAGAGCAATCTACAATGCTCTAAGCCAGGCGGAACTTCTCCTGCAAGGAAAGCCGGTGTTGATTCAGTCGGACAACATCACGGCGGTCGCCCATGTAAACAGGCAGGGCGGCACAAGAAGCAGGAGTGCAATGGCAGAAGCTGCCAAGATTCTTCGCTGGGCGGAGAATCACGTGATAGCACTGTCAGCAGTGTTCATCCCGGGCGTGGACAACTGGGAAGCAGACTTCCTCAGCAGACACGATCTTCATCCGGGAGAGTGGGGTCTACATCCAGAAGTCTTCAACATGTTAATAGACCGTTGGGAAAGACCAATTGTAGACATGATGGCGTCTCGCCTCAACAAGAAACTGGACAAATATTGCGCCAGGTCAAGAGATCCACAGGCAATAGCTGTGGACGCACTGGTAACTCCTTGGGTGTACCAGTCAGTGTATGTGTTTCCTCCTCTGCCGCTCATACCAAAGGTATTGAAGATCATACGGCAAAGAAGAGTAAGAACAATACTAGTGGTTCCGGATTGGCCGAGAAGGACTTGGTATCCGGAACTTCAAGAGATGCTCACGGACGAACCGTGGCCTCTACCTCTGAGAAGGGACCTGCTACAGCAGGGTCCCTGTCTTTTTCAAGACTTACCGCGGCTGCGTTTGACGGCATGGCGGTTGAACGCCAGATCCTAAAAGGGAAAGGCATTCCAGAAGAAGTCATTCCTACCTTGATTAAGGCACGGAAGGAAGTCACCGTGAAACATTATCACCGCATTTGGCGAAAATATGTAGCGTGGTGCGAGGATCGGAGGGTTCCGACGGAGGAATTCCAACTGGGTCGTTTCCTACATTTCCTGCAATCAGGATTATCTATGGGTCTCAAATTGGGATCCATTAAGGTTCAAATTTCGGCCCTGTCAATATTCTTCCAAAAAGAATTGGCCTCTGTCCCTGAGGTCCAGACTTTTGTCAAGGGAGTACTGCATATACAGCCTCCTGTGGTGCCTCCGGTGGCACCGTGGGATCTAAATGTAGTTTTAGATTTCCTCAAATCCCATTGGTTTGAACCATTGAAAAAGGTGGATTTGAAATATCTCACATTGAAAGTGACTATGTTACTAGCCCTGGCCTCTGCCAGGAGAGTATCTGAATTGGCGGCTTTATCTTATAAAAGTCCTTATCTAATCTTCCATTCGGATAGGGCAGAACTGCGGACTCGTCCGCAATTTCTCCCTAAAGTGGTATCAGCATTTCATCTGAACCAACCTATTGTGGTGCCTGCGGCCACTAGCGACTTGGAGGACTCCAAGTTGTTGGACGTTGTCAGAGCCTTAAAAATATACATTGCAAGGACGGCTGGAGTCAGAAAATCTGACTCGCTGTTTATATTGTATGCACCCAACAAGTTGGGCGCACCTGCTTCTAAGCAGTCGATTGCTCGTTGGATTTGTAACACAATTCAACTTGCACATTCTGTGGCAGGCCTGCCACAGCCTAAAACTGTAAAAGCCCACTCCACAAGGAAGGTGGGCTCATCTTGGGCGGCTGCCCGAGGGGTCTCGGCATTACAACTCTGCCGAGCAGCTACGTGGTCGGGGGAGAACACGTTTGTAAAATTTTACAAATTTGATACCCTGGCAAAGGAGGACCTGGAGTTCTCTCATTCGGTGCTGCAGAGTCATCCGCACTCTCCCGCCCGTTTGGGAGCTTTGGTATAATCCCCATGGTCCTTTCAGGAACCCCAGCATCCACTTAGGACGATAGAGAAAATAAGAATTTACTTACCGATAATTCTATTTCTCGGAGTCCGTAGTGGATGCTGGGCGCCCATCCCAAGTGCGGATTATCTGCAATACTTGTACATAGTTATTGTTAACTAATTCGGGTTATTGTTAAGGAGCCATCTTTAAGAGGCCCTTTCTGTTGTCATACTGTTAACTGGGTTTAGATCACAAGTTGTACGGTGTGATTGGTGTGGCTGGTATGAGTCTTACCCGGGATTCAAAATGCCTCCCTTATTGTGTATGCTCGTCCGGGCACAGTACCTAACTGGAGTCTGGAGGAGGGTCATAGGGGGAGGAGCCAGTGCACACCACCTGACCTAGTAAAGCTTTACTTTTTTGTGCCCTGTCTCCTGCGGAGCCGCTATTCCCCATGGTCCTTTCAGGAACCCCAGCATCCACTACGGACTCCGAGAAATAGAATTATCGGTAAGTAAATTCTTATTATTAGGCACCTCTTGGTGTATTCAGCCCCATACAAGAGGTAGAACTATAACTATGTACAGTAAACATAAATACAATGTGCATCGGTGAGTACAGAGCACAGGTAAAATGTTGCAGACACACCGGGGAGGGAGGGACAAGTACAGGGGGGGGGGGGGGGAGGAGAAGTAGAGTATCTCAGTGTGTTGTAGATAATTTAGAATAGTGGCTGACCGCTTCATATACTTCAAAGGCCGCGTGTGTGTGTGTGTGCGTGTGTGCGCCTGTACGTTACCATGAATTTCAAGAATAAAAAGCAGCCCCAAAACAGCATTGGCCCACCCACATTGTTCATCCCAGAAAGCTCCCACATGCTCCTCACTTGCTGTAATGTTCCAAATTAGCCCCACATACCCTCACATGATTACAAATATCCCCCACTTGCATCCCAGACCTCGCCACACGCCCCTCAGATTTTCTCCATATACCTCTCCCACCTCTCCAACTTGATGATCTACTGAAAGTACTTACAAATCTCTTCCTTTTTGGCCTTCACACTGCCCTTCTGTCTGAGGCACATCCAATTAGCTGTGGAGAAAGCTGCGGATTGACGATCGGAGATAGTCAATTGTTCAGCATTTTCCCCGTGTGGTAAACCCCCAGCATTTAGCACAGCTAATTGGATATACCCCTATATGTTGCTCTCTTCCGTGCTTATCGCACCCACCCCCTTTTAAAAAAAATATTTTTACATTTTTCCCACTTATCTCTTCGCACTTCTGCTCTGTATAATATTCAGCTTCTCTCTTACTACTCCCTCCCTGATAAATATCTGTAATTCATCTATCACATTCATGCTCTCTCTCCCCTCATTCCCTATCGTCTCTTGCAGCTCTGTGACGGGGGGGGGGGGGGGACACAGGGGAAGCGCATACTGCACCCCCTAATCCTCATCTGGCTGGCTGCGTTACCACTTCTCTGCTTTGCGCAGAGGGCGTCAGGTGACATGGAAGATGTCTGTTCCATTCAGCTTTATTTTCTAATTTACAGTAAACTGGAGAATAAGTGGTATTGGGAGGAGGGGGTCACAGGAGGGGACTCGCTGGGCTGCCGGTGGTCTTCCTGCAGCCTGTTGCCCACTACTGACTTTAAGCAGTTCCCATGGGGCAGAGACCAGTGTGTGTGAATGAAATAATAATAAAAAGTTCTGCCTATGTTGGCGATATAAATAATGGTTCATACGTTGTTTACACAACATTGCAACACTTTGAGAAACACGCCCACACCAATAGTTCAATAAACCTTTCCCCGTGAAATAAATGAAGTCAAGAGGTTTTAGTTAAAACTGCTTCATTTGGGAAACGGGCCAAGTTGGTAGCTGTGAAGGTCTCGCATTGTGTAGCCTCCCTCAGGCAAGGTAAAGCTTGGTAACTGACTAGGAAGTGGATTGCCCCATTGCGGGTGTAGTCTGTCATTTTATACGTTGGTAAAATGTATTGTGATTTATTTCTGCCACTAAATAAAGTCGTCTTGTGTTATGGCTCCAAGGGAGAATGTTTATATCCCTTGTCAGCCTGTTTGTGATCGTAATAAGCAGACCTGTTACTTTGCTGTATGATTAGATGAAGTGGCTCCTGTCTTGTACAGATTTTTCGGTGCACTGTCTGTGTTGTTTCTGGTTACTGACACATGGGGTGTAATATTTTAATAGCTGTTAACTGGATATGTGAGGTGACTGAAAGTAGATTTAAATCTCAACACAAAAATGTTTGATTTTGTTGAGGTTGAATTGTACCAGATTGTTCGTTCAATGCTCTTTCATCATTAAATAGTTGCTGACGTCCAGCTGCCATATCTCTTTGAAAGCCCATACCACATCCTCAGTCACTGCCTCTGATTAATGAATTACATCTTTATAACGAATGTTTAAAGATAAATCCTTATAGCGAATGTTTAAAGACAAATGAACTTAGCTTGTCTTCTAGAACTGTATTTGCTACCAATAAATAGTTTACAATCCGTGTGAGAAATGTATTCTTGGAGCAAATGTAATATTATAGAATTAGTGTGGGTCTCTCTAATATTGCAAATTACCGTTTGTCTAGTTTACAGGATCGTTTCTGTTACGTGCCAGGTAACAGTGTAACTGATCATATAGGGAAAAGAGAAAAAAAATTCCCATCCTAATTAAGCTTGCAGTGAGAAATAGAATATGACAGTGGCACGACGAAGTCTTATTACATGTATGTCTTGTACTGCAATAAATACAATAATGCCAAATGGATGAGACTACTTGGTCTATAGGGCGGGTGGAGGGGTGACTATGTTGTCTTGCTTGTTCATACACTTTCCTATCTACAAACAGTATATCATACAAGTACATGGTTCTGGTGTCCAGTTGTCAGGGAAAAAAACTCTACTTAAAAACAAGTTACCAATTAAGAAATGTATGGAACAATGGGGCAGATTAAGCCTTGGGAAGTGATAATGCAGGGGTTAGTGCAAGGTGATAACGCACCAGCCAATCAGCTCCAATATGTACATTTACAGTTAGAAGCTGATTGGCTGGTGCGTTATCACCTTGCACTAACCCCTGCATTATCACTTCTCCAGACTTAGTGCATCTGCCCCACTATCTCCTACTGTATTACTGAAGACTGAACACTATCTATGGGATTCATTTATTCAAATTTTTATTTATTTTTTTGCAAGAAAATATCAGTTGTAAACTATATGCTGATGGGGATTTTTTCATTTTCCTAATTCTTGTTCTGTTTTTTTGTTTCAGACAGAAAACTTGCAAAAGAATTGGCTACGGGAGTTTTACCAGGTACTAAAACATCAACAAAAGTATTGGAAATTTTGTTATTGTTTCCACATAGATCATGTTGCAGTGCATTCTTGTTCCTGATCTATTTCAGCCTACATTGAGAAAGTTGTACTATCTTATGGGCCCTACACACTGGCCGACTTCACTGCACGATATGAACGATCTCGTTCATTAATGAATGAGATAACATTCATATCGTGCAGTGTGGAGTCACCAGCGATGAACGATGCGCGGCTCTGCGCTCATTCATCGCTGGTGACATGTCTGCTGTGCATGCAGGCCAATATGGACGAGATCGTCCATATTTGCCTGCACGTCTTTGGAGCCGGGTAACGGGCACCTCGGCGGCACATCGCGAGATGTGTAGGGCCCATTACTTGGGCGCAGGATGTTAAATGTTACTACGGAGCAGGTGTTGGGAGTGTAGTTTAAATGCTGACTGTATATTAGTGGCTTATGCACAGTCATAGTATGTCTTTGGCCAAGCCAAGGTGATCTTTAAAGAGTGCATGGTGTTTGGAGGAGGTAAAGGTGGATGGGGGTATTTACTGTTGCCAGTCGTGCACTCCATCAGAGGAGTATGTAAAGTTGATTAATTATGGGTTGCAAGGTGGGTGGGTTAAGTGATTTCCAGCCAGTCGCTAGTTGGCCAGAGGCAGCAGATATGGGGGTATATGCAATTCTGGGCGAATTGCGGCACTTTTTCGCCCGTTTTTAAATTCAACACAATTCGGCCGTTGAATTCCGGCCGGCGGGTGCCGGAATTCGACATATTCAATAAAAAACGGATTCGACAGTCCCGCTGTCGAAAAATGGACCAATTGACGGATTTTGATTCGATCTTTAAAAATGTAAAAAAAACGGTAAAAAACCCGAATAAAAATTGCGTGGGGTCCCTCCTCCTAAGCATAACCAGCCTCGGGCTCTTTAAGCCGGTCCTGGTTGCCAAAATACGGGAAAAAAAATGACAGGGGATCCCCCGTATTTTAACAACCAGCACCGGGCTCTGCGCCTAGTCCTGGTGCAAAAGATACGGGGGACAAAAAACGTAGGGGTCCCCCGTATTTTTTGTACCAGCACCGGGCTCCACTAGCTGGACAGATAATGCCACAGCCGGGGGACACTTTTATACCGCTCCCTGTGGCCGTGGCATTAAATATCCAACTAGTCACCCCTGGCCGGGGTACCCTGGAGGAGTGGGGACCCCTTCAATCAAGGGGTCTTCTCCCCCCCCCCCCCCCCCCCCCAGCCACCCAAGGGCCAGGGGTGAAGCCCGAGGCTGTCCCCCACCCCATCCAAGGGCTGTGGATGGGGGGCTGATAGCCATGTGTAAAAATTAAAGAATATTGGTTTTTGCAGAAGAACTACAAGTCCCAGCAAGCCTCCCCCGCAAGCTGGTACTTGGAGAACCACAGGTACCAGCATGCGGGGGCATAAACGGGCCCGCTGGTACCTGTAGTTCTACTGCAAAAAAAAATACCCAAATAAAAACAGGACACACACACCTTGAAAGTAAAACTTTATTACATACATGCCGACACATACATACCTATGTTGACACGCCGACTCTGGTCACGTCTCCGTCTGTCGACGTCCGGGGTACCTGATAATAAAATAATATACTCACCTGATCCAGTGTCCGGTTCTTTTATTGTAATCCTCGTACTTGGCAAAAAAAAAACGCATAGCCGATCCAGACGGACTGAAAGGGGTCCCATGTTTACACATGGGACCCCTTTCCCCGAATGCAGAGACCCCCCGTGATTGAATAGTCTAGGTATGATTTGTGGAACTACACATCCCAGCAAGTTGTACTGCATTTGCTGATTATGTCAAATGAATGTCATGATTGAATAGTCTAGGTATGATTCGTGGAACTACACATCCCAGCAAGTTGTACTGCATTTGCTGATTATGTCAAATGAATTTCATGATTGAATAGTCTAGGTATATTGAAAAAGGGTGTTTTTTTTTTGTATGTTTTTCTCTTTTTAAAGATATAGTTGGCTGCCTTATTGGTATGTAATGTCTGTTTTTCTAAGCTAATTTATGGCCTTAGTTTAAAGGGGGATGGTTTTGGGTGGAGTTTGCAATCATTGCATTCACATGGATATTGTTCCTATTTGAAGTCTAGTATACTGCTGGATAGCCATCGGCTGGATGTGCTTCCATAGAAGTGCTGACATAAAAGTGTTATTATAAAAATAGCGTTATACCTGCGTTAAACGGAAGGAAAACATCAACACACCAACACTACCACAAAAGGACTGCCTTAATGCCTCAAAAGTATGTAATTCATCTTATGCATATCATGTTTTTAAAAAAACCTATGAAAAGGCATCCCCAATCTGCTCACTACAGTCCTCTCTTATGCAAACTTATGTATGTTTCTTTATGTAATGATTTCTTGTAAATGTCATTGCATGTGTGGGGAAGTTGCTCAGTGAAACAGTTTATTATTGCATACTGACTGGTGATTACCTCCTTTGAACATTTACCCATTGTGGTCAGGTGTACTATGTCTTTGTCCTTTACACCATGACTATACCTTACTAAATATAGAGTATGATTACTGATTTGTAAAAGAAAACAAATACTGAGCAACATCCCCAAACAGGTAATTTCAACTTTAAACTAGTCATTTATTTTGTACGCTCTGGACATGGATACTACTAACAAATGCACAGAAAAAATTCTTAAAGCTATGTCTGCAAATGCTAGGAGCTTAGGAGACAAAATTCCAGAGCTAATTGCGATAATGACAAGGGATAACCTGGATTTTGTGGCAATTACAGAGTCTTGGTGCAATGAGAATCATGACTGGGACTTAGCTATACCAGGATACAATTTATATAGGAAAGAAAGAATAGGAAGAATAGGAGGAGGGGTAGCAATGTATGTGAAAAAAAGCATAAATGCTACTTTAATACAAAATATTGAAGCCAAAACTGAGGCACTTTGGGTCACCATAGAAACTGGGAAGAAGGACATTATTCGCATTGGGGTGATCTATAGACCACCAGGCCTGGGGCAGGATTTGGACAGGAACCTATTGTTGGACATCTCTAAAATGGCTTTTAAGGGAGAAGTCATAATCATGGGAGACTTTAATTTACCTGATGTAAATTGGGAGGGGTCTTTTGCAAGTTCAGCTACTAGTGGCAAATTTCTACATTCCTTACAGGGAGCATCTCTCAAGCAATTGGTGAGGGAGCCCACTCGCAAAGACTCAATATTAGATCTAATTCTTACAAATGGTGATAGGATATCTGATATATATGTGGGTGAGCACCTGGGATCCAGTGATCATCAAGCAGTATGGTTTAGTATAAAGACAGGATCCAACTTCTCTCACACAAAAACAAAGGTGTTGGATTTTAGAAATGCAGACTTTGCAAAAATGGGGAGATGTTTAAGTGATTCATTGGCAGACTGGAGGAACTTGGAAGGAGTGCAGGAGAGGTGGAAAAAAATGAAAAGTGCATTACTAAGTGCAACAGACCTTTGTATCAAAATGGTTAGGAAAAGCACCAGGAAAAGGAAGCCAGTGTGGTTCACAAAAGTAGTATCAACTAGTGTGAAAGCAAAAAAGATGGCTTTTAGGAAATACAAACAGACTCAAAATAATAACGACAAAGAGGTGTATCTGGACAGACGGAAGGATGCTTAGAAAGTGATCAGACGTGCAAAGGCAGAAGCTGAGGAGAAAATGGCCCAGTCAGTAGATAAAGGGGGCAAAACTTTTTTTAAGTATATAAGTGAAAGGAGAAAATCAAATGGAGGAATAATAAGACTTAAGACAGAGAGTGGGCATTTGGTGGAGGGAGACAAGGCAATAGCAGATCACCTAAATAATTATTTTTGCTCAGTATTTACTACAGAAGAAGGGAAGGGGCCACAGTTAAATTGCAAGGACATTCATAAAAATAAGGTAGATGAAAATACATTTACAGAGGAGAAGGTCCTAACAGAACTTTCAAAACTAAAAGTGGATAAATCAATGGGACCAGATGGGATACACCCAAGGATACTCAAAGAGCTAAAAGATGTGCTGGTTACACCTTTAACAGAATTATTTAACCAGTCACTAAATACAGGTGCTATTCCAGAGGACTGGAAAAGAGCAAATGTAGTTCCACTGCACAAAAGTGGAAGCATGGAAGAAGCAAGTAACTACAGACCAGTAAGCCTTACATTAGTAGTAGGGAAAGTAATGGAAAAACTATTAAAAGAAAGAGTAGTGGAATATCTTAAATCAAACAACTTACAGGATCCAAAACAGCATGGATTTACTGGTGGGAGATCATGCCAAACAAATCTTATTGACTTTTTTGACTCTGTGATGAAAATAATAGATCAAGGGTAAGGCATTTGACACTGTCCCACATCGCAGACTGCTAAATAAACTTGAAAGCCTGGGGGTGGATTATAAATCAGTTAAATGGATAAGAACCTGGTTGCAGGATAGGAAACAGACAGTCGTAGTTAATGGAGTGCAATCTATGGAGGGAAATGTTACCAGTGGAGTACCCCAGGGATCTGTACTTGGTCCAGTTCTCTTTAATATCTTTGTTGGTGACATTGCAGATGGTATTGAAGGGAAGATATGCCTTTTTGCAGATGATACAAAGATATGCAACAGGGTAGACACACCGGGAGGGGTCAAACAAATGATTAATGACCTAGGTAGGCTTGAGAAATGGTCAAGAACGTGGCAACTACAGTTTAATGCTAAAAAATGCAAAATCATGCACTTGGGTCTCAAAAACCCAAAGGCTAAGTATAGTATCAAGGGTACTATAATGGAAACTACTGAGGAGGAAAGAGATTTAGGAGTCACTATTTCAAGTGACTTGAAGGCAGGAAAGCAATGCAACAAAGCAATGAGAAAGGCAAGTCAGATGCTTGGTTGCATAGGGAGAGGAATCAGTAGCAGGAAAAAAGAAGTGACAATGCCACTGTATAGGTCATTGGTACGGCCCCATCTGGAATACTGTGTCCAGCTCTGGAGACCCTATCTCCAGAAGGATATAAATACATTAGAGAGTGTACAAAGAAGGGCAACTAAAATGGTGCATGGCCTACATCACAAAACTTACCCGGAAAGGCTAAAAGATCTTAACATGTATAGTTTGGAGGAGAGAAGGGAAAGGGGAGACATGATAGAAACTTTCAAATATATAAAGGGTCTTAACAAAGTTCAGGAGGGAAACATTCTTCAAAGGAAAAGAAGTATTAGAACTCGAGGGCATACATTGAGACTGGAGGGGGGGGGGGGTTTCAGGGGAAATTTAAGGAAAAATTACTTCACAGAAAGGGTAGTGGATAAGTGGAATAGCCTCCCATCAGAGGTGGTAGAGGCTAAGACTGTAGGGCAATTTAAACATGCTTGGGACAGGCATATGAATATCCTTACAAAGAATCAAGGTTAAAAAAGGGTTGAGATTGCCTAAAGGATAAATAAAATAGGGGCAGACTAGATGGGCCAAGTGGTTCTTATCTGCCGTCAAATTCTATGTTTCTATGACTGCTGTCGCAGAAGGTCCCTTCAGCCAATCAGGGAGCGCCACGTCGTGTTTTCAGGTACACCCCGTGGATTCTACTTGGACAAGTGGACCGAACGTCGTGTCAACATAGGTAAGTATGTGTGTGTGTCGACATGTATGTAATAAAGTTGTACTTTCAAGGTGTGCGTGTCCTGTTTTTATTTGGGTATTTTTTTGCAGTAGAACTACAGGTACCAGCGGGCCCGTTTCCCCCCCGCATACTGGTACTTGTGGTTCTCCAAGTACCAGCTTGCAGGGGAGGCTTGCTGGGACTTGTAGTTCTGCTGCAAAAAACAATATTCTTTCATTTCACAAAAGGCTATCAGCCTCCCATCCGCAGCCCATGGATGGGGGGGGACAGCCTCGGGCTTCAACCCTGGCCCTTGGGTGGCTGGAGGGGGGGGACCCCTTGATTGACTCCTCCAGGGTACCCCGGCCAGGGGTGACTAGTTGGGGTTTTAATGGCACGGCCGCAGGGACCGATATCAAAGTGTCCCCCGGCTGTGGCATGATCTCCCCAGCTAGTGGAGCCCGGTGCTGGTTCCAAAAATACGGGGGACCCCTACGCTTTTTGTCCCCCGTATTTTTGGCACCAGGACCGGACGCAGAGCCCGGTGCTGGTTCTAAAAATACGGGGGATCCCCTGTCATTCCCCCCCCCCCGTATTTTTACAACCAGGACCGGCTCAAAGAGCCCGAGGCTGGTTATGCTTAGGAGGGGGGAGCCCACGCATTTTTTTTCTGATTTTTAACCCATTCCATTAAAAAAAAATATATATATACTTGTGCCTCCTAAATAGACAAACCAAGTACCTAATCCCTTCTAATATAAATAGAGATGCTATTACCAATAAAAAACACACACAAAAAAACATGTTTTTAAAATGTTTAATTAGATTCCGCCAGCAAAGTGAGGCGGATTGAAAATTACGAATTTACTATCTAAAAGCAGTGTTGTCGAATTTACAATCTTCAATTGAATATACTTTTGTCGAAATGCCGCATTTGTACCATTGCAGAAATGTCGAATTTGTCAAATGTCGAATTTCAAAAAGTCGAATTTGGAAAGTCCGTTTTTTTTTGACGAAAAGTACTGAATTGCATTGTCGATTTTTTTTTTTTTTTGGCGAAAATGTCCAGTTTTTCGACATTTTCGGGAATTGGACCGCAATTGCATATACCCCATGATGTCTTCATTTATTTTGGTTATGGGAGGCTGTTGATACTCCTAAGGGCAGAAGACCAGAATTAGTGGTTATGACTTTGCTGATCTGGAGGATTGAGAATCAAAATTTTTCACATTATGAGGCTGATTCAACAACTAGTTTTATTATACGCAATGAGTAGTCCTTAGGCATAGACAATGGATATATACCTGAGAATGTCTTTACCTATCAGAATTTAAATTCCAAAGGCACTTTGTTATTCTGATGCCCTTTGTAATATCAAGAGGGTGGTGGTGGTGGCGGTGGTGGTGGTGGTGGTGGTGGGGTGTGTGTGTGTGGGGGGGGGGTGTTCTCTCTTGGTAATCGGCCCTAGTCCTTTGAAATGTTGTTAAAATTAGAATAGCAGAATGTTCTTTAAAATGTTGCTGTCATTTGGGAAGAATTATTATTATATGTAATTTATTATTGAGTACACATTATATGCTTCTGGTTTGTTAGTTTAGATAAGGGGTTCTCAAACTTTTTTTCTTCTGGGATCCCATCAGACAATAATTATTAAAGGACCCCAGCAAGTTACCGCCGAATGTCCACCATACATGTGTAGTCAGAAGACACTACATACACAGAAGCACTACGGAGGCACAATAAAGAAGTGAAGTGACTGCTAATACTGGTCCAAATATATTAAGCCTTAAAGTGATAAAGTGGAGACAGAGTGATAAATGACCAGCCAATCGGCTCCTAACTGTCATTTTTCAAACACATCCTGTAGTAACATGGCAGTTAGGAAGCTGATTGGCTGGTGCGTAACTTACTCATTATCCATCTCCATTTTATCACTTTTTAAGGCTTAATACACTTGAACCACTTCTTTTCTTCTACAATTGCATGGACAAGCTCCTTTCTGAGTCCCTGCCCTGCATGTGTTTTTTAATATATTCATGTGAATGTTAAGTTTATCCTTGCTTGTGAAGGCTTTTGGGAACAGTGGGTGACAGCTGGAGGCTGTGGGAGAAAGGTTGAGGCAGTGGCTGTCAAGGAGAGGCAGAGTGTGACTAGGGCGAGGCATAGGATGGCAGGGGGTGGCAGAGGATGACTAGGTAAGACAGGATGACAGGGGGAGGCAGAGATTGACAGGGGATGGCAGAGAATGACTAGGTAAAGAAAGGGGGAGGCTGTGGGTGATGGGGATGGCAGAGGATGACTAGGTAAAGACAAAGGGTGATAGGGAGGCAGAGGGTGACAGAAGAGGGGAGAACTGGGTGGTAGAGTGACTAGGGAGAGGCAGTGGGTGTTTAATGAGCTTTTCAACCCTGTTCCTCCTCCACATCCTCTACTGCAGAGGTTCTCAAACTCGGTCCTCGGGAGCCTACACAGTGCATGTTTTGCAGGTAACCCAGCAGGTGCACAGGTGTATTAATTACTCACTGACACATTTTAAAAGGTCTACAGGTGGAGCTAATTATTTCACTTGCGATTCTGTGAGGAGACCTGCAAAACATGCACTGTGTGGGCCCCTGAGGACAGAGTTTGAGAACCTCTGCTCTACTGTGTGCTCCCCTGTTTTCCCCATCCACTGACACACCCCATAAAGTCTGTGCTTAGTGCTCCCCTCCTTCTCCCTCATACTGCCCTGCTGCTGCTTCCCAGAACCCTGACACCCACGGATGACTCTCCCCCCTCCCCGTGCCTTTTTTTCCAGAGACTCAAAGTCCTGACCACTGAGAGCTCCTGAGTCTGACTGCGGTCCACTGCTGACTGCCTGTTTCATCTGTTAGTTTCTTACAGCTCAGAAGCCCCAGGATCTGGTAGCATCCTTGCTGCCAGCCATGTGCCCCCTATGGACATCTGCATTTCTAGGACTGAGCTAAAAGTGCAGCCTGCTTGTGGAAGCGGCAGTGGCAGCTGGGTGGGAATGAGAGGCAGAGCAATGGTGTAGGGGCGGAGCTGCCTGATGACTCCTCGGAACCCTAAGCCAGTAATCCAAGGATAGTATTGTCTATAATATATAAACAATTTTAGAGAGCACATATATATATATATAGTTAAAAATATATATACAATTTATTGTTATATTGATACACAATTAAAATATAGTATTAATACATAATAAAGAACAACTGCACTGATGGAAAACCACTGAAAATCACTGGAAAAGACACTAATACCCTTTTCAGACAGAGAAAAGAACCCGGTAATTTCCCGGCTCTTGAAGGGTTGACCCGGGATTTTTTTCTGTCTGAAAGGGTCAACACAGGACTGAGTTCCCGGGAATTCGACCCAGGAATTTACCTGGGTTTTTCCCGGCTTACACGGGTTGCCGGCTGTCTGAAAGGGTCCAACCCGGTATTTTAGTAACGGGTCGAGGCAGACAGCGCTTATTGGCTGAGCTGGCAGGGCACTGGCGATTGGCTGAGCAGCAGGGTCTCTCTGATTGGCTGAGCGGGCGTGACACTGGCGCTGGCATCTGAGGTCATCATTATGCTGCAGCAAATACCTCCCGTGCAAATACCGGCGAGTGCAAATGAGCCCCTTGTGGGCTCGCTACGCTGTGCGCCACGCTATCTATTCTCCCTCCAGGGGGGGGTCATGGACCCCCAAGAGGGAAAAAAGTTTCAGTATGCCGGCTGTCGGGATTCCGGCGCCGGTATACTGGGCGCCGGGATCCCGACAGCCAGCAAACTGAAGACCACCCGATCAGTCACCACCCACTTTCATGACCTCATCTCTGTGTGCCATAAAAACAGTCCATTTTTTATGACACACAAGTCTATTGCAGGGCTGACACAGGTTCTGTCTGAAAGGGGTCGACCCGGGAATTTACCGGGTTTTTGTGCTGTGTGAAAGGGGGTAAGGGACTGTAACCCGGGTTTTTGATTTTTTTCTATCTGAAAGTGGTATTATAGTCCCATCCTGAAATAAGGAATGCAATTGTTCTTAGACAGAGGAGTAGAGATGATGTTCAGTGTCCCACCTGAATGGTGATAATAATTAGCTTGTGTAGAACAATAGAACCGTAGCAGGTCCACTAACTCCTCTCAATAGCATTGAACAATGTTAGAATAATTATATTTCTCTATCGTCCTAGTGGATGCTGGGGTTCCTGAAAGGACCATGGGGAATAGCGGCTCCGCAGGAGACAGGGCACAAAAGTAAAGCTTTCCGATCAGGTGGTGTGCACTGGCTCCTCCCCCTATGACCCTCCTCCAAGCCAGTTAGATTTTTGTGCCCGGCCGAGAAGGGTGCAATCTAGGTGGCTCTCCTAAAGAGCTGCTTAGAAAAGTTTAGCTTAGGTTTTTTATTTTACAGTGAGTCCTGCTGGCAACAGGATCACTGCAACGAGGGACTTAGGGGAGAAGAAGTGAACTCACCTGCGTGCAGGATGGATTGGCTTCTTGGCTACTGGACATCAGCTCCAGAGGGACGATCACAGGTACAGCCTGGATGGTCACCGGAGCCTTGCCGCCGGCCCCCTTGCAGATGCTGAAATAAGAAGAGGTCCAGAATCGGCGGCAGAAGACTCCTCAGTCTTCTAAAGGTAGCGCACAGCACTGCAGCTGTGCGCCATTTTCCTCTCAGCACACTTCACACGGCAGTCACTGAGGGTGCAGGGCGCTGGGAGGGGGGCGCCCTGGGAGGCAAATGAAAACCTATTTTGGCTAAAAATACCTCACATATAGCCTCCGGAGGCTATATGGAGATATTTAACCCCTGCCAGAATCCGTTAAGAGCGGGAGACGAGGCCGCCGAAAAAGGGGAGGGGCCTATCTCCTCAGCACACAGCGCCATTTTCCCTCACAGAAAGGCTGGAGGGAAGGCTCCCAGGCTCTCCCCTGCACTGCACTACAGAAACAGGGTTAAAACAGAGAGGGGGGGCACTAATTTGGCGTTAGAAATATATAAAAAAGATGCTATAAGGGAAAACACTTATATAAGGTTGTCCCTATATAATTATAGCGTTTTTGGTGTGTGCTGGCAAACTCTCCCTCTGTCTCTCCAAAGGGCTAGTGGGTCCTGTCCTCTATCAGAGCATTCCCTGTGTGTGTGCTGTGTGTCGGTACGTGTGTGTCGACATGTAGGAGGACGATGTTGGTGAGGAGGCGGAGCAATTGCCTGTAATGGTGATGTCACTCTCTAGGGAGTCGACACCGGAATGGATGGCTTATTTAGGGAATTACGTGATAATGTCAACACGCTGCAAGGTCGGTTGACGACATGAGACGGCCGACAAACAATTAGTACCGGTCCAGACGTCTCAAAAACACCGTCAGGGGTTTTAAAACGCCCGTTTACTTTAGTCGGTCGACACAGACACAGACAGGGACACTGAATCCAGTGTCGACGGTGAATAAACAAACGTATTCCTTATTAGGGCCACACGTTAAAGGCAATGAAGGAGGTGTTACATATTTCTGATACTACAAGTACCACAAAAGAGGGTATTATGTGGGATGTGAAAAAACTACCATAGTTTTTCCTGAATCAGATAAATTAAATAAAGTGTGTGATGATGCGTGGGTTCCCCCCGATAGAAAATTATGGGCGGTATACCCTTTCCCGCCAGAAGTTAGGGCGCGTTGGGAAACACCCCTTAGGGTGGATAAGGCGCTCACACGCTTATCAAAACAAGTGGCGGTACCGTCTATAGATAGGGCCGTCCTCAAGGACCAGCTGACAGGAGGCTGGAAAATATCATAAAAAGTATATACACACATACTGGTGTTATACTGCGACCAGCGATCGCCTCAGCCTGGATGTGCAGAGCTGGGGTGGCTTGGTCGGATTCCCTGACTAAAAATATTGATACCCTTGACAGGGACAGTATTTTATTGACTATAGAGCATTTAAAGGATGCATTTCTATATATGCGAGATGCACAGAGGGATATTTGCACTCTGGCATCAAGAGTAAATGCGATGTCCATAACTGCCAGAAGATGTTATGGACACGACAGTGGTCAGGTGATGCAGATTCCAAACGGCACAAAGGTGTATTGCCGTATAAAGGAAGAGGAGTTATTTGGGGTCGGTCCATCGGACCTGGTGGCCACGGCAACTGCTGGAAAATCCACCGTTTTTACCCTAAGTCACATCTCTGCAGAAAAAGACACCGTCTTTTCAGCCTCAGTCCTTTCGTCCCTATAAGATCATATCTGCCCAGGGATAGAGGAAAGGGAAGAAGACTGCAGCAGGCAGCCCATTCCCAGGAACAGAAGCGTTCCACCGCTTCTGACAAGTTCTCAGCATGGCGCTGAGACCGTACAGGACCCCTGGATCCTACAAGTAGTATCCCAGGGGTACAGATTGGAATGTCGAGACGTTTCCCCTTCGCAGGCTCCTGAAGTCTGCTTTACCAAGGTCTCCCTCCGACAAGGAGGCAGTATGGGAAAAAATTCACAAGCTGTATTCCCAGCAGGTGATAATTAAATTACCCCTCCTACTACAAGAAAAGGGGTATTATTCCACACTATATTGTGGTACTGAAGCCAGAAGGCTAGGTGAGACTTATTCTAAATCTAAAAATTTTTTGAACACTTACAAAGGTTCAAATCAAGATGGAGTCACTCAGAGCAGTGATAACGAACAGGAAGAAGGGGACTATATAGTGTCCCGGGACATCAGGGATGCTTACCTCTATGTCCCAAATTTGCCCTTCTCACTAAGGGTACCTCAGGTTCGTGGTGCAGAACTGTCACTATCAGTTTCAGACGCTGCCGTTTGGATTGTCCACGGCACCCCGGGTCTTTACTAAGGTAATGGCCGAAATGATGATTCTTCTTCGAAGAAAAGGCGTCTTAATTATCCCTTACTTGGACGATCTC
The DNA here is from genome assembly GCF_028390025.1 of Pseudophryne corroboree. Lineage (NCBI taxonomy): Eukaryota > Metazoa > Chordata > Amphibia > Anura > Myobatrachidae > Pseudophryne > Pseudophryne corroboree. The sequence goes on along the minus strand of NC_086446.1, from coordinate 717,739,749 downwards.
CTGATAAGGGCATAGTCCAGGGAACAGTTGGAAGTCGGAGTAGCACTATCTCGGATACTGCTACAACAGCACGGGTGGATTCTAAATATTCCAAAATCGCAGCTGATCCCGACGACACGTCTGCTGTGCCTAGGGATGATTCTGGACACAGTCCAGAAAAAGGTGTTTCTCCCGAAAGAGAAAGCCAGGGAGTTATCCGAGCTAGTCAGGAACCTCCTAAAAACAGTGCATCATTGCACAAGGGTCCTGGTAGAAAATGGTGGCTTCCTACGAAGCAATTCCATTCGGCAGATTTCACGCAAGAACTTTTCAGTGGGATCTGCTGGACAAATGGTCCGGATCGCATCTTCAGATGCATCAGCGGATAACCCTATATCCAAGAACAAGGGTGTCTCTCCTGTGGTGGTTATAGAGTGCTCATCTTCTAGAGGGCCGCAGATTCGGCATTCAGGATTGGATGCTGGTGACCACGGAGCCCAGCCCGAGAGGCTGGGGAGCAGTCACACAAGGAAAAAATTTCCAGGGAGTGTGATCAAGTCTGGAGACTTTTCTCCACATAAATATACTGGAGCTAAGGGTAAATTTATAATGCTCTAAGCTTAGCAAGACCTCTGCTTCAAGGTCAGCCGGTATTGATCCAGTGGGAAAAACATCACGGCAGTCGCCCACGTAAACAGACAGGGCGACACAAGAAGCAGGAGGGCAATGGCAAAAACTACCACCCGGGAGAGTGGAAACTTCATCGGGAAGTTTTTTCCACATGATTGTAAACCGTTGGGAAATACCAAAGGTGGACATGATGGCGTCCCGTCTGAACAAAAAACGGGACAGGTATTGCGCCAGGTCAAGAGACCCTCAGGCAATAGCTGTGGACGTTCTGGTAACACCGTGGGTGTACCAGTCGGTGTATGTGTTCCCTCCTCTGCTTCTCATACCTAAGGTGCTGAGAATTATAAGACGTAGAGGAGTAAGAACTATACTCATGGCTCCGGATTGGCCAAGAAGGACTTGGTACCCGGAACTTCAAGAGATGTTTACAGAGGTCTTATGGCCTCTGCCGCTAAGAAGGGACTTGCTTCAGCAAGTACCATGTCTGTTCCAAGACTTACCGCAGCTGCGTTTGTTGGCATGGCGGTGGAACGCCGGATCCTAAGGGAAAAAGGCATTCCGGAAGAGGTCATTCCTACCCTGGTCAAAGCCAGAAAGGAGGTGACCGCACAACATTATCACCACATGTGGCGAAAATATGTTGCGTGGTGTGAGGCCAGGAAGGCCCCACAAAGAAATTTCAACTCGGTCGATTCCTGCATTTCCTGCAAACAGGAGTGTCTATGGGCCTCAAATTGGGGTCCATTAAGGTTCAAATTTCGGCCCTGTCAATTTTCTTCCAGAAAGAATTGGCTTCAGTTCCTGAAGTCCAGAACTTTGTCAAGGGAGTATTGCATATACAACCCTCTTTTGTGCCTCCAGTGGCACTGTGGGATCTCAACGTAGTTCTGGGATTCTTCAAATCACATTGGTTTAAAACCAGTCAAATCTGTGGATTTGAAGCATCTCACATGAAAAGTGACCATGTTCTTGGCCCTGGCCTGGACCAGGCGAGTGTCAAATTGGTGGTTTTTTTCTCAAAAAAGCCCATATTTGTTTGTCCATTCGGACAGGGCAGAGCTGCGGACTCGTCCCCAGTTCTCTCCCTAAGGTGGTGTCAGTGTTTCACCTGAACCAGCTTATTGTGGTGCCTTGCACCTACTCGGGACTTGGAGGACTCCAAGTTGCTAGATGTTGTCAGGGCCCTGAAAATATAGGTTCCAGGACGGCTGGAGTCAGGAAAACTGACTTGCTGTTATCCTGTATGCACCCAACAAACTGGGTGCGCTTGCTTTTAAGCAGACTATTGCTAGTTGGATGTGTAATACAATTCAGCTTGCACATTCTGTGGCAGGCCTGCCACAGCCAAAATATGTAAATGCCCATTCCACAAGGAAGGTGGGCTCATCTTGGGCGGCTGCCCGAGGGGTCTCGGCTTTACAACTTTGCCGAGCGGTTATTTAGTCAGGGGCAAACACGTTTGTAAAATCCTACAAATTTGATACCCTGGCTAAGGAGGACCTGGAGTTCTCTCATTCGGTGCTGCAGAGTCATCCGCACTCTCCCGCCCGTTTGGGAGCTTTGGTATAATCCCCATGGTCCTTTCAGGAACCCCAGCATCCACTAGGATAGAGAAAATAAGAATTTACTTACCGATAATTCTATTTCTCGGAGTCCGTAGTGGATGCTGGGCGCCCATCCCAAGTGCGGATTATCTGCAATACTTGTACATAGTTACAAAAATCGGGTTATTATTGTTGTGAGCCATCTTTTCAGAGGCTCCGCTGTTATCATACTGTTAACTGGGTTTAGATCACAAGTTGTACGGTGTGATTGGTGTGGCTGGTATGAGTCTTACCCGGGATTCAAAATTCCTCCCTTATTGTGTACGCTCATCCGGGCACAGTACCTAACTGGCTTGGAGGAGGGTCATAGGGGGAGGAGCCAGTGCACACCACCTGATCGGAAAGCTTTACTTTTGTGCCCTGTCTCCTGCGGAGCCGCTATTCCCCATGGTCCTTTCAGGAACCCCAGCATCCACTACGGACTCCGAGAAATAGAATTATCGGTAAGTAAATTCTTATTATATATATATATATAATATATCTCCATCCATCCATCCACCTGGAGGTGTTTGAATATCCTCTACCAGCCTATAGTTTAGGCTACAGCCCCCCACTGCTGCCTGATGGAAATGTAGCTCACCGCTGCGGATATGTGTGGTTGCCGGTTCAAGAGCTCCAGGGCAGTAGCAGGTGCGGCAGTCAATGCAGATAATTGTTGTTAAATAATTGGTCTATTTGATTAGATTAGTGTGGATTATAATTGCTGGAGCTCCTGATTTTGTTTTCCTATAGTAAGGATCTTTTAAGTGATCCAAGGAGTCTGAAGTAACAGACAATTCAACTGATTTTTCAGACTCCCCTGATCACTGGCTGAGGGATCAGAGGAGTCATTAGTCTGACGGTCAGCAACATAGAGTTGTGCCCCATGCTGAGATGGCCGCGAACCACAGTCAGAAAACTGCCGGTTTAGGCTAAAACTGGCACAAACTGAAGCACATGTGATAATAGAAAAGGTCATTGTGAGGTTAAACATGCCACCTGGTCTCTGGGAATAATTGTGCTACTTATTGAAATTGGTCATTTCTCATACGTCCTAGAGGATGCTGGGTTCACATCAAGAACCATGGGGTATAGACGGGATCCGCAGGAGACATGGGCATTTTAAAACTTTCAAAGGGTATGGACTGGCTCCTCCCTCTGTGCCCCTCCTCCAGACTCCAGTTTAGAATCTGTGCCCAGTGAGACTGGATGCACTCTGAGGAGCTCTACTGAGTTTCTCTGAAAAAGACTCATGTTAGGTTTTGTTATGTTCAGGGAGACCTGCTGGCAACAGTCTCCATGCTTCGTGGGACTTAGGGGAGAGAAGTCAGACCTACTTCTGTGAGTTTAAAGGCTCTACTTCTTTGGCTACAGGACACCATTAGCTCCTGAGGGTCTGATCGCTAGGTACGCCTAGATGCTCGTTCCCAGAGCCCGCCGTCACCCCCCTTGCAGAGCCAGAAGTCAGAAGACAGGTGAGTAGAAGAAGAAAACAAGACTTCAGTGACGGCTTCTGAGGTACCGCAGCGCTCGCACGTTGTGCGCCATGCTCCCACACACAGCGGCACTACAGGGTGCAGGGCGCGGGGGTGGAGGGGCAGCATATATGACCTCTATAAGTAACTGGCAAGAGCGGACATAGTGCCAGGGCACTGTCCGGACCCCTGCCAGTATAAAAATGTATTTGAAAAGAGCGGGTCTGAAACGCGCCATTACGGGGGCGGAGCTTAGCCCTCACAGCACACAACTCTGTGCCATTTTCTCTACACAAGGCTGCAGAGACGCTGGTCCTTCCTCATACTGCTGCATAAGTGTAAAGGTGAAAAATGGGGGGGGGGGGCACAGTTATTTTGGTGCATTATATGTTAATTATAAAAGCGCTGCAGGTCTGGGGCATTTTCTGTGGTGTTTCAGACCGGGATTGAGTGCTGGGGTGTGAGCTGGCAATAACTCCCTCTGTGTCCCTCTGACAGGCTTTACTGTGGGTCTGTACCCTATAGGCCCAGTGTGTCTGGGTGTGTTGGGTGCACGTGTGTCGGCATGTCTGAGGCGGAGTGCTCTTCCCAGGAGGAGACTATGTTAGGGACACAAACAGCTGTGGGAGTGACCCTGTCGGCACCGCCGACACCTGATTGGGTGAATGTTTTGACTGCTTTGAATGCAAATGTGGCTCTGATAAATAAGAGATTGGAGTCTCAGAACCAGGCATGGAAGAAATCCGTAGAGGATGTGTTGTTACAAGTCCAGGCCCCCTCGGGGTCACAAAAACGTTCATTTGCCCAGCTGGCAGACACGGATACCGACACGGACACTGACTCAAGTGTCGACTATAGTGATGCCAGATTAGATCCAAAACTGGCAAAGAGCATTCAGTACATGATTGAGGCAATAAAAGACGTATTGCATATCACTGAGGACCCTACTGTTCCTGATGCTAGGGTCTGTATGTATAAAGGAAAGAAACCTGAGGTAACGTTTCCTCCCTCTCATGAACTGAACATGCTTTGTGAAAAGGTTTGGGAAAATCCTGACAAAAAGTTTTATATTCCCAAAAGGATTCCAGTGGCGTATCCGTTTCCCTCTGGGTATAGGGAAAAATGGGAGTCACCCCCCATTGTGGACAAGGCTCTATCACGGCTGTCCAAAAAGGTGGCTCTTCCGTCCCCTGACACGGCAGCCCTAAAGGATCCTGTGGATCGTAGGCAGGAAAATGCATTGAAATCCATTTGTCACCACGGGTACGCTACTCAGACCAGCCATTGCATCTGCGTGGGTGAGTAGTGCTATCGAAAAATTGGCAGATAACTTGTCATCTGAAATAGACACCCTGGATAGGGATAGCGTTCTTTTGACACTAGGTTATATCAGGGACGCTGCAGTCTACGTAAAGGAAGCTGCTAGGGATATCGGCCTCTTGGGATCAAGGGCCAATGCCATGGCAGTCTCAGCTAGGAGAGCATTGTGGATTCATCAATGGAATGCTGACTCTAAGAAAGCTATGGAGTCTCTACCTTATAAAGGTGGTGTATTGTTTGGTGACAGCCTCGCTGACTTGGTATCTACGGCTACCGCGGGTAAGTCATAATTTTTACCTTATGTGCCTGCACCACAAAAGAAAGCACACCACTATCAGATGCAGTCCTTTCGGCCCAATAAACAGAAAAGGCAGAGGGTCTTCCTTCCTTGCTTCTAGAGGAAAGGGAAAAGGTAAACGATACATCGGCCGTGGCCGGTTCCCAGGAGCAGAAGTCCTCCCCGGCATCTGCCAAATCCCCACCGCATGACGCTGGGGCTCCTCTGCGGGAGTCCGCACTGGTGGGGGCACGTCTCAGGCTCTTCAGTCAGTTCTGGGCACGTTCGGCTCTGGACCCATGGGTTTTAGAAATAGTTTCCCAGGGGTACAAACTGCTCTGGGGGTCTCGGCATTACAACTTTGCTGAGCGGCTGCTTGGTCGGGTTCAAACACCTTTGCGAAGTTCTACAAGTTTGATACCCTGGCTGATGAGGACCTCATGTTTGGTCAATCGGTGCTGCAGAGTCATCCGCACTCTCCCGCCCGTTCTAGAGCTTTGGTATACCCCCATGGTTCTTGATGTGACCCCAGCATCCTCTAGGACGGTAAATCCGTTTCTCTTAATCCGTAGAGGATGCTGGGCGCCCGTCCCAGTACGTACTGTATCTGCAGGTTTGTTACGTTTCAACACATGTTGTGTTACGTTTTTAGTCAGCCTGTTGCTGACGTTCATGCCGTTGACTTGCGTTATATTGAATGCCATGTTGTACGGCGTGCTTGAGGTGTGAGCTGGTATGTATCTCACCTTGGTTTAACAATAAATCCTTTTCCTTGAAATGTCAGTCTCCCTGGACACAGTTCCTATAACTGGAGTCTGGAGAAGGGGCATAGAGGGAGGAGCCAGTACACACCCTTTGAAAGTCTTAAAGTGCCCATGTCTCCTGCAGATCCTGTCTATACCCCATGGTTCTTGATGTGACTCCAGCATCCTCTACGGACTAAGAGAAAAGGATTTATCGGTATTATTATTATTATTATTATTATTATCCTTTATTTATATGGCGCCACAAGGGTTCCTCAGCGCCCAATTACAGAGTACATAAACAAATAATCAAACAGGAAAACAGCAACTTACAGTTGATGACAGTATAGGACAAGTATAGGGTAAATAAACATAGTTACATCAGCAGATGAAAAAGAAAAAAAAGCGCTAAGATTAAATCTAAAAACAGGTGTTTTCATAAGAATGAATCACATACGTTTAATGTTAATCAACATAAATATATATAAAAAAATTCTCTCACAAATGTAAAACCATAATAAATGGAGGCTCTATAGCCAGTCTCTGACCACCGACAATTTGATGTGTAGGCACACCTATTAATATTAGTAATGTCCCTGTGACCGGTCACAATATCAACAGGATCCTTAGTTTTAGATATGTAGATGTGTCCAATCTTGTGGTATAATTACCAGATGTTTAGTGGATTGGCCAGCCTTGACCCTGACCCTTCAAAGCCATCTTTAGGACACCTTTGCAGTTATTGCCATCTTGGACACTCTTCAATCTACGGACGTGGAAAATTAATAGAGGGAAAACCACCAAACATCTGTGTCGGATCGGAGACAGCCTCTGGACCTTCGCTAGGTGGGATACCCGGCCAATCAGAATTTTTTTATATATATATGTATGTTGAGTAACATTAAACGTATGTGATTCATTCTTATGAAAACACCTGTTTTTAGATTTATTCTTAACGCTGTTTTTTCTTTTTCATATGTTGCAATTTCCAGTTTTATGAGAGATTGACTGTCTCTCACTTTAACAGCAGCTTAGAGAACCAGCACAATCATAGCGCCAGAACCTGTATTAAGTAATTAATACAAATACATTTTCTCTGACGTCCTAAGTGGATGCTGGGGACTCCGTCAGGACCATGGGGAATAGCGGCTCCGCAGGAGACAGGGCACAAAACTAAAGCTTTAGGATCAGGTGGTGTGTACTGGCTCCTCCCCCTATGACCCTCCTCCAAGCCTCAGTTAGGTTTTTGTGCCTGTCCGAGCAGGGTGCAATCTAGGTGGCTCTCTTAAGGAGCTGCTTAGAAAAAGTTTTTAGGTTTTTTATTTTCAGTGAGTCCTGCTGGCAACAGGCTCACTGCATCGAGGGACTTAGGGGAGAGAAGTTCAACTCACCTGCGTGCAGGATGGATTGGCTTCTTAGGCTACTGGACACCATTAGCTCCAGAGGGAGTCGGAACACAGGTCTCACCCTGGGGTTCGTCCCGGAGCCGCGCCGCCGACCCCCCTTGCAGATGCTGAAGATTGAAGGTCCAGAAACCGGCGGCAGAAGGCTCTTCAGTCTTCTTGAAGGTAGCGCACAGCACTGCAGCTGTGCGCCATTGTTTGTCACACACTTCTCACCAACGGTCACGGAGGGTGCAGGGCGCTGCTGGGGGCGCCCTGGGCAGCAATGTAAATACCTTTTATGGCTAAAAAATACATCACATATAGCCCTTGAGGCTATATGGATGTATTTAACCCCTGCCAGATATTACAAACTACGGGAGAAAAGCCCGCCGGAATAGGGGGCGGGGCTTATTCTCCTCAGCACACAGCGCCATTTTCCTGCTCAGCTCCGCTGTGAGGAAGGCTCCCAGGACTCTCCCCTGCACTGCACTACAGAAACAGGGTAAAACAGAGAGGGGGGCACTTTTTTGGCGATATTTTATATATTTAAGCTGCTATAAGGATACAACACTTATATAAGGTTGTTCCCATATATATTATAGCGCTTGGGTGTGTGCTGGCAAACTCTCCCTCTGTCTCCCCAAAGGGCTAGTGGGGTCCTGTCTTCGATAAGAGCATTCCCTGTGTGTCTGCTGTGTGTCGGTACGTGTGTGTCGACATGTATGAGGACGATGTTGGTGTGGAGGCAGAGCAATTGCCGGTAATGGTGATGTCACCCCCCAGGGAGTCGACACCGGAATGGATGGCTTTGTTTATGGAATTACGTGATAATGTCAGCACATTACAAAAATCAGTTGACGACATGAGACGGCCGGAAAACCAGTTGGTACCTGCCCAGGCGTCTCAGACACCGTCAGGGGCTGTAAAACGCCCTTTACCTCAGTCGGTCGACACAGACCCAGACACGGACACTGAATCTAGTGTCGACGGTGAAGAAACAAACGTATTTTCAAGTAGAGCCACACGTTATATGATCACGGCAATGAAGGAGGCTTTGCATATCTCTGATACTGCAAGTACCACAAAAAGGGGTATTATGTGGGGGGTGAAAAAACTACCTGTAGTTTTTCCTGAATCAGAGGAATTGAATGATGTATGTGATGAAGCGTGGGTTAACCCAGATAGAAAAGTGCTAATTTCAAAAAAGTTATTGGCATTATACCCTTTCCCGCCAGGGGTTAGGGCGCGCTGGGAAACACCCCCTAGGGTGGATAAGGCGCTCACACGCTTATCAAAACAAGTGGCGTTACCGTCTCCTGATACGGCCGCCCTCAAGGATCCAGCTGATAGGAGGCTGGAAACTACCCTAAAGAGTATATACACACATACTGGTGTTATACTGCGACCAGCCATCGCCTCAGCCTGGATGTGCAGTGCTGGGGTGGTCTGGTCGGATTCCCTGACTGAAAATATTGATACCCTGGATAGGGACAGTATTTTATTGACTATAGAGCAATTAAAGGATGCTTTTCTTTATATGCGAGATGCTCAGAGGGATATTTGCACTCTGGCATCGAGAGTAAGTGCGATGTCCATATCTGCCAGAAGAAGTTTATGGACGCGACAGTGGTCAGGTGATGCGGATTCCAAACGACATATGGAAGTATTGCCGTATAAAGGGGAGGAATTATTTGGCGTAGGTCTATCGGATCTGGTGGCCACGGCAACTGCCGGAAAATCCACCTTTTTACCTCAGACCCCCTCCCAACAGAAAAAGACACCGTCTTTTCAACCGCAGTCCTTTCGGTCCTATAAGAACAAGAGGGCAAAAGGACAGTCATATCTGCCCCGGGGCAGAGGAAGGGGTAAGAGAGGGCAGCAAGCAGCCCCTGCCCAGGAACAGAAGCCCTCCCAGGGTTCTGCAAAGCCCTCAGCATGACGCTGGGGCTGTACAAGCGGACTCAGGAGCGGTGGGGGGTCGACTCAGGAATTTCAGCGCACAGTGGGCTTGCTCACAGGTGGACCCTTGGATCCTGCAGGTAGTATCTCAGGGTTACAGGTTGGAATTCGAGAAGTCTCCCCCTCGCCGGTTCCTAAAGTCTGCTTTGCCAACGTCTCCCTCAGACAGGGCGACGGTATTGGAAGCCATTCACAAGCTGTTTTCTCAGCAGGTGATAGTCAAGGTACCCCTCCTACAACAGGGAAAGGGGTATTACTCCACGCTATTTGTGGTACCGAAGCCGGACGGCTCGGTAAGACCTATTCTAAATCTGAAATCTTTGAACCTGTACATACAAAAATTCAAGTTCAAGATGGAATCACTCAGAGCAGTGATAGCGAATCTGGAAGAAGGGGACTTTATGGTGTCCCTGGACATAAAGGATGCTTACCTGCATGTCCCAATTTGCCCTTCACATCAAGGGTACCTCAGGTTCGTGGTGCAAAACTGTCATTATCAGTTTCAGACGCTGCCGTTTGGATTGTCCACGGCACCTCGGGTCTTTACCAAGGTAATGGCCGAAATGATGATTCTTCTGCGAAGAAGAGGCGTATTAATTATCCCTTACTTGGACGATCTCCTGATAAGGGCAAGGTCCAGAGAACAGCTGGAGGACGGAGTAGCACTAACCCAAGTAGTGCTGCAACAACACGGGTGGATTCTGAATTTTACAAAATCTCAGTTGACCCCGACAACACGTCTGCTGTTCCTGGGAATGATTCTGGACACGGTTCAGAAAAAGGTGTTTCTTCCGGAGGAGAAAGCCAAGGAGTTATCCGAACTTGTCAGGAACCTCCTAAAACCAGGAAAAGTGTCTGTGCATCAATGCACAAGAGTCCTGGGAAAGATGGTGGCTTCTTACGAAGCAATTCCATTCGGCAGATTCCACGCACGAACTTTTCAGTGGGATCTGCTGGACAAATGGTCCGGATCGCATCTGCAGATGCATCAGCGGATAACCTTATCGCCACGGACAAGGGTGTCTCTTCTGTGGTGGTTGCAGAGTGCTCATCTGTTAGAGGGCCGCAGATTCGGCATACAGGACTGGGTCCTGGTGACCACGGATGCCAGTCTGAGAGGCTGGGGAGCGGTCACACAGGGAAGAAACTTCCAGGGAGTATGGTCAAGCCTGGAGATGTCTCTTCATATAAATATACTGGAGCTAAGAGAAATTTACAATGCTCTAAGCCTGGCAAAACCCCTGCTTCAGGGTCAGCCGGTGTTGATCCAGTCGGACAACATCACGGCAGTCGCCCACGTAAACAGACAGGGCGGCACAAGAAGCAGGAGAGCAATGGCAGAAGCTGCAAGGATTCTTCGCTGGGCGGAAGATCATGTGATAGCACTGTCACCAGTGTTCATTCCGGGAGTAGACAACTGGGAAGCAGACTTCCTCAGCAGACACGATCTACACCCGGGAGAGTGGGGACTTCATCCAGAAGTCTTCCACATGATTGTGAACCGTTGGGAAAAACCAAAGGTGGATATGATGGCGTCTCGCCTCAACAAAAAACTGGACAGGTATTGCGCCAGGTCAAGAGACCCTCAGGCAATAGCTGTGGACGCTCTGGTAACACCGTGGGTGTACCAGTCAGTGTATGTATTTCCTCCTCTGCCTCTCATACCCAAAGTACTGAGAATTATACGGCAAAGGGGAGTAAGAACGATACTCGTGGCTCCGGATTGGCCAAGAAGAACTAGGTACCCGGAACTTCAGGAGATGCTCACGGAAAATCCGTGGCCTCTACCTCTAAGACGGGACCTGATTCAGCAGGGACCGTGTCTATTCCAAGACTTACCGCGGCTGCGTTTGACGGCATGGCGGTTGAACGCCGAATTCTAAAGGAAAAAGGCATTCCAGAAGAGGTCATTCCTACACTGGTTAAAGCCAGGAAGGAGGTGACTGCACAATATTATCACCGCATTTGGAGAAAATATGTTGCGTGGTGTGAGGCCAGGAAGGCCCCCACGGAGGAATTTCAACTGGGTCGATTCCTACATTTCCTGCAAACAGGATTGTCTATGGGCCTCAAATTGGGGTCCATTAAGGTTCAAATTTCGGCCCTGTCGATTTTCTTCCAGAAAGAATTGGCTTCAGTTCCTGAAGTCCAGACTTTTGTAAAAGGAGTACTACATATACAGCCCCCGGTTGTGCCCCCAGTGGCTCCGTGGGACCTGAATGTAGTTTTGGATTTTCTCAAATCCCATTGGTTTGAGCCACTCAAATCGGTGGATTTGAAATATCTTACATGGAAAGTAACCATGCTACTGGCCCTGGCTTCAGCCAGGAGAGTATCAGAATTGGCGGCTTTATCGTATAAGAGCCCATATCTGATTTTCCATTCGGACAGGGCAGAACTGCGGACGCGTCCTCATTTTCTGCCTAAGGTGGTGTCAGCGTTTCACCTGAACCAGCCTATTGTGGTGCCTGCGGCTACTAGCGATTTGGAAGATTCCAAGTTGCTGGACGTTGTCAGGGCATTGAAAATATACATTTCAAGGACGGCTGGAGTCAGAAAATCTGACTCGCTGTTTATACTGTATGCACCCAACAAGCTGGGTGCTCCTGCTTCTAAGCAGACGATTGCTCGTTGGATTTGTAGCACAATTCAACTTGCACATTCTGTGGCAGGCCTGCCACAGCCTAAATCTGTCAAGGCCCATTCCACAAGGAAGGTGGGCTCATCCTGGGCGGCTGCCCGAGGGGTCTCGGCATTACAACTCTGCCGAGCAGCTACGTGGTCGGGGGAGAACACGTTTGTAAAATTCTACAAATTTGATACCCTGGCTAAAGAGGACCTGGAGTTCTCTCATTCGGTGCTGCAGAGTCATCCGCACTCTCCCGCCCGTTTGGGAGCTTTGGTATAATCCCCATGGTCCTGACGGAGTCCCCAGCATCCACTTAGGACGTCAGAGAAAATAAGATTTTACTTACCGATAAATCTATTTCTCGTAGTCCGTAGTGGATGCTGGGCGCCCATCCCAAGTGCGGATTGTCTGCAATACTTGTACATAGTTATTGTTACAAAAAAATCGGGTTGTTATTTGTTGTGAGCCGTCTGTTCAGAGGCTCCTACGTTTGTCATACTGTTAACTGGGTTTAGATCACAAGTTATACGGTGTGATTGGTGTGGCTGGTATGAGTCTTACCCGGGATTCAATATCCTTCCTTATTGTGTACGCTCGTCCGGGCACAGTATCCTAACTGAGGCTTGGAGGAGGGTCATAGGGGGAGGAGCCAGTACACACCACCTGATCCTAAAGCTTTAGTTTTGTGCCCTGTCTCCTGCGGAGCCGCTATTCCCCATGGTCCTGACGGAGTCCCCAGCATCCACTACGGACTACGAGAAATAGATTTATCGGTAAGTAAAATCTTATTTTCTCTTACGTCCTAGAGGATGCTGGGGACTCCGTAAGGACCATGGGGTATAGACTGGCTCCGCAGGAGACATGGGCACTTTAAGAAAGACTTTGACTCTGGGTGTGCACTGGCTCCTCCCTCTATGCCCCTCCTCCAGACCTCAGTTTACTACTGTGCCCAGTGGAGACTGGGTGCTTTTCAGGGAGCTCTCCTGAGTTTCCTGACAGAAAGTATATTTGTTAGGTTTTTTATTTTCAGGGAGCACTGCTGGCAACAGACTCCCTGCATCGAGGGACTGAGGGGGGAGAAGCAGACCTACTTCTGTGAGTTTCAAGGCTCTGCTTCTTAGGCTACTGGACACCATTAGCTCCAGAGGGAGTCAGAACACAGGTCTCACCCTGGAGTTCGTCCCGGAGCCGCGCCGCCGTCCTCACAGAGCCGGAAGATAGAAGCCGGGTGAGTATGAGAAGTAAAGAAGACTTCAGAGGCGGCAGAAGACTTCATGATCTTCACTGAGGTAACGCACAGCACTGCAGCTGTGCGTCATTGCTCCCATACACCTCACACACGGCAGTCACTGTAAGGGGTGCAGGGCGCAGGGGAGGGCGCCCTGGGCAGCATGTAAACCTCTTTTCTGGCAAAATAGGATATTTACAGCTAAGCACTGTATATATAAAGAGCCCCCGCCAGTGTACAGTATATTAGAGCGGGACAGAAGCCCGCCCTCAGCACTCACCAGCGCTATTTTTTCTCCACAGCACCGCTGAGAGGAAGCTCCCCGGACTCTCCCCTGCGTATACCACGGTAGAAAAGAGGGTTTTAGAGAAGAGGGGAGAGGGGGGGGGGGACGACACATAATTTGGCGCAGATAATATATAACAGCGCTACTGGGTAAAACATTAAATTACTGTGTTTTTTTCCTGGGTCATATAGCGCTGGGGTGTGTGCTGGCATACTCTCTCTCTGTCTCTCCAAAGGGCCTTGTGGGGGAACTGTCTTCAGATAAGGGGGTTCCCTGAGTGTGTGGTGTGTCTGTACGCGTGTCGACATGTCTGAGCTAAAAGGCTCTCCTAAGAAGGAGATGGAGCAAATGTGTATGTGTGGTGTCTACGTCGACAACGCCGACACCTGGATATGTGGAATTAAATGCGAAGGTAAATTTATTGCACAAAAGATTAGAGAACAGACGGGGAATCTACCCATGTCTGTCCCTATGTCGCAGGGACCTTCAGAGTCTCAAAACGCCCACTATCCAAAATAATAGACACTGATACCGACACAGAGTCTGACTCCAGTGTCGACTACGATAATGCAAAGTTACAGCCAAAACTGGCAGAAAAGTATTCAATATATGATTATTGTAATAAAAGATGTTTTGCATATCACTGATGACTCATCTGTCCCTGATACGAGGGTACACATGTTTAAGGGGAAGAAAGCTGAGGTAAATTTCCCCCCTCTCATTAAGAAAAAGAGCGGGAATCTCCAGACAAGAAATTGCAGATTCCCAAAAAGAATTCTCATGGCATATACTTTCCCTGCTAGGGCCAGGATACGATGGGAATCTTCCCCTAGGGTGGACAAGGCATTGACACGTTTACCCAAAAGGTAGCGCTGACTTAACAGCTATCCTCAGGGATCCTACAGATAGCATGCAGTAAAAGTACTTTAAAGTCCATTTACACACATTCTGGTACACTACTCAGACCGGTGATTGTTTCGGCATGGGTTTATAGCCCTGTAGCAGCGTGGACAGATACCTTATCAGCGGAGATTGAAACCCTAGATAAGGATACCAGGTTACTGACCCTAGGATATATATATATATATATATATATATATATACAGGTTGAGTCTCCCTTATCCAAAATGCTTGGGACCAGAGGTATTTTGGATATGGGATTTTTCCGTATTTTGGAATAATTGCATACCATAATGAGATATCATGGTGATGGGGCCTAAATCTAAGCACAGAATGCATTTATGTTCCATATACACCTTATACACACAGCCTGAAGGTCATTTTAGCCAATATTTTTTTATAATTTTGTGCATTAAACAAAGTGTGTGTACATTCACACAATTCATTTATGTTTCATATACACCTTATACACACAGCCTGAAGGTCATTTAATACAATATTTTTAATAACTTTGTGTATTAAACAAAGTTGGTGTACATTGAGCCATCAAAAAACAAAGGTTTCACAATCTCACTCTCGCTCAAAAAAGTCCGTATTTCGGAATATTCCGTATTTCGGAATATTTGGATATGGGATACTCAACCTGTGTGTGTGTATATGTGTATATATATATATATATATATATATATATATATATATACATACAAAAAAATACAAAAAAATGTCTTCCACCCCGCGCTCAACCCACCAGCAGCAATATGGAGAATGTCCCTGTTAGTGAACTTTCAAAGAATAACATAAACAAAAACAATAACCAATTGCGCTTGGTATAACTTTAAAACACTCAGATTTTAGTATTTCCAGTAGCTGTTCTTCCACGGTGTGGATTCTTATAACTGGTATCACCTGCAAGTATACCCTCACACCAGAGAACACACCCGAACAAAAAGACGGCCAGAATGGCCTAAATTAGATATGATACCAATTTGTTTTTATTAAAAAACATATAGAATTCCATAAATTCATATGAACATTTTTTTACAGATAAAAGGTTCCATACATTCATATAAACATTCTTAAAAGAAAAACATCCAGATACAGTCAATAGGTTTTCTGTTCAAGCCTTTAAAGAACACCCTCACCCTTATAGGTGTATATTCTGTAGGGTGTATTAATGAACTAGATAAGAGACCGTAACGGTCGAATCCGTTACGGTCTCTTATCTAGTTCATTAATACACCCTACAGAATATACACCTATAAGGGTGAGGGTGTTCTTTAAAGGCTTGAACAGAAAACCTATTGACTGTATCTGGATGTTTTTCTTTTAAGAATGTTTATATGAATGTATGGAACCTTTTATCTGTAAAAAAAATGTTCATATGAATTTATGGAATTCTATATGTTTTTTAATAAAAACAAATTGGTATCATATCTAATTTAGGCCATTCTGGCCGTCTTTTTGTTCGGGTGTGTTCTCTGGTGTGAGGGTATACTTGCAGGTGATACCAGTTATAAGAATCCACACCGTGGAAGAACAGCTACTGGAAATACTAAAATCTGAGTGTTTTAAAGTTATACCAAGCGCAATTGGTTATTGTTTTTGTTTATATATATATATATATATATATATATATATATATATATATATAATTTTCTCTGACGTCCTAAGTGGATGCTGGGACTCCGTAAGGACCATGGGGAATAGCGGCTCCGCAGGAGACTGGGCACAACTAAAGAAAGCTTTAGGACTACCTGGTGTGCACTGGCTCCTCCCACTATGACCCTCCTCCAGACCTCAGTTAGAATCTTGTGCCCGGCTGAGCTGGATGCACACTAGGGGCTCTCCTGAGCTACTAGAAAGAAAGTATATTTAGGTTTTTTATTTTACAGTGAGATCTGCTGGCAACAGACTCACTGCAGCGAGGGACTAAGGGGAGAAGAAGCGAACCTACCTAACAGGTGGTAGTTTGGGCTTCTTAGGCTACTGGACACCATTAGCTCCAGAGGGATCGACCGCAGGACCCGACCTTGGTGTTCGTACCCGGAGCCGCGCCGCCGGCCCCCTTACAGAGCCAGAAGCAAGAAGTGTTCCGGAAAATCGGCGGCAGAAGACTTCTGTCTTCAACAAGGTAGCGCACAGCACTGCAGCTGTGCGCCATTGCTCCTCATGCACACCTTACACTCCGGTCACTGATGGGTGCAGGGCGCTGGGGGGGGGCGCCCTGAGGGCAATATAAGACACCTTGGCTGGCAAATCATCACAATATATAGTCCCAGGGCTATATATGTGATAAATTACCCCTGCCAGAATCCATAAAAAAGCGGGAGAAAAGTCAGCCGAAAAAGGGGCGGGGCTATCTCCCTCAGCACACTGGCGCCATTTTTTCTTCACAGTGCAGCTGGAAGACAGCTCCCCAGGCTCTCCCCTGTAGTTTTCAGGCTCAAAGGGTTAAAAAGAGAGGGGGGGCATTAAATTTAGGCGCAATATATGTATACAAGCAGCTATTGGGGGAAAAAATCACTCAGTTATAGTGTTAATCCCTGCATTATATAGCGCTCTGGTGTGTGCTGGCATACTCTCTCTCTGTCTCCCCAAAGGACTTTGTGGGGTCCTGTCCTCAGTCAGGGCATTCCCTGTGTGTGTGCGGTGTGTCGGTACGGCTGTGTCGACATGTTGGATGAGGAAGGTTACGTGGAGGCGGAGCAGAGGCCGATAAATGGGATGTCGCCCCCTGTGGGGCCGACACCAGAGTGGATGGATAGGTGGAAGGTATTAACCGACAATGTCAACTCCTTACATAAAAGGCTGGATGACGTAACAGCTGTGGGACAGCCGGCTTCTCAGCCCGCGCCTGCCCAGGCGTCTCAAAGGCCATCAGGGGCTCAAAAAAACGCCCGTTACCTCAGATGGCAGACACAGATGTCGACACGGAGTATGACCCCAGTGTCGACGAGGTTGAGATATATACACAATCCACTAGGAACATCCGCTACATGATCTCGGCAATGAAAAATGTGTTACACATTTCTGACATGAACCCAAGTACCACATAAATGGTAATGACAATCCTGTACCACAATTTTGAGGTACTCCTGGTGAAGAGGGTAAATAGGGACATGCAGGTAAGCATCCTTGATGTCCAGTGATACCATGAAATTCTCCAGGCTTGCAATAATCGCCCTGAGCGATTCCATTTTGAACTTAAACCTTCGTATATACCGTATATACTCGAGTATAAGCAGAGTTTTTCAGCACATTTTTTGTGCTGAAAAAGCTCCCCCTCGGCTTATACTCGAGTGATGCTCCCGGAGTCCTGTGCAGGAGCAGAGCGCAGGGAGCAGTCATGAGGAGAGGAGGGAGGGGGAGGAGGGAGCCGCAGCAGCGCACTGTAATTGGTGCATCAACCAGTGACGCTGCTGCAGCCATCCTTCTCCCTCTCCATGCTCGCTGAAGCACCGCCGCGCCGCCCGCCTCCTCAGCCGCTGCGTTCTGTCCCAAGGCCGGCCACCGCTGCCCGCACCGCCTGCCGCTGCCTGCACTCCCGTGCCCCGTCGTTGATGGTGAGTAGAGACAGGCTACGGGGGGGGGGGGGGGAGCGCGGGTGTGTCGGGGGGGGGGGGTAGTTGGGGGCTGGGCATATCTGGCACTATGAGGGCATACGGTATCTGGCACTGTGGGGGCATATGTAGCACTGTGGGGGCATATCTGGCACTATGAGGGCATATGTGGCACTGTGGGGGATTATCTGGCACTATGAGGGCATATGTGGCACTGTGGGGGCATATCTGGCACTGTGGGGGCATATCTGGCACTATGAGGGCATATGTGGCACTGTGGGGGATTATCTGGCAGTATGAGGGCATATGTGGCACTGTGGGGGCATATCTGGCACTATGAGGGCATATGTGGCACTGTGGGGGATTATCTGGCAGTATGAGGTATATGTGGCACTGTGGGGGCATATCTGGCACTGTGGGGGCATATCTGGCACTGTGGGGGATTATCTGGCAGTATGAGGGCATATGTGGCACTGTGGGGGCATATCTGGCACTATGAGGGCATATCTGGATATGAGGGCATATCTGGCACCGTGGGGGAATATGTGTATCTGGCAATGTGGGGGCATATCTGGCACTATGAGGGCAAATATCTGGCACCATGGGGGCATATTTAGCAATGTGGGGGCACATCTGGCACTGGGGGGCATATCTGGCAGTATGAGGGCTGTGTACGGCTAGAGCTGCATTTCCCACCCTAGGTTTATACTCGAGTCAATAAGTTTTCCCAGTTTCTCTAACGTCCTAAGTGGATGCTGGGGACTCCGTAAGGACCATGGGGAATAGCGGCTCCGCAGGAGACTGGGCACATCTAAAGAAAGCTTTAGGACTATCTGGTGTGCACTGGCTCCTCCCCCTATGACCCTCCTCCAAGCCTCAGTTAGATCTCTGTGCCCGAACGAGAAGGGTGCACACTAGGGGCTCTCCTGAGCTTCTTAGTGAAAGTTTTAGTTTAGGTTTTTTATTTTCAGTGAGACCTGCTGGCAACAGGCTCACTGCATCGAGGGACTAAGGGGAGAAGAAGCGAACTCACCTGCGTGCAGAGTGGATTGGGCTTCTTAGGCTACTGGACATTAGCTCCAGAGGGACGATCACAGGCCCAGCTTGGATGGGTCCCAGAGCCGCGCCGCCGGCCCCCTTACAGAGCCAGAAGGCAGAAGAGGTCCGGAAAATCGGCGGCAGAAGACGTCCTGTCTTCAACAAGGTAGCGCACAGCACTGCAGCTGTGCGCCATTGCTCTCAGCACACTTCACACTTCGGTCACTGAGGGTGCAGGGCGCTGGGGGGGGGCGCCCTGAGACGCAATAAAAACACCTTGGATGGCGAAAATACATCACGTATAGCCCCCAGGGCTATATGGATGAATTTTAACCCCTGCCAGAATCCATAAAAAAGCAGGAGAAAAGTCCGCGAAAAAGGGGCGGGGCCTATCTCCTCAGCACACTGGCGCCATTTTCCCTCACAGCTCCGTTGGAGGGAAGCTCCCCTGGCTCTCCCCTGCAGTCACTACACTACAGAAAGGGTTAAAAAAGAGAGGGGGGCACTAATTAGGCGCAGTATTAACTATACAGCAGCTATAAGGGGAAAAACACTTATATAAGGTTATCCCTGTATATATATAGCGCTCTGGTGTGTGCTGGCAAACTCTCCCTCTGTCTCCCCAAAGGGCTAGTGGGGTCCTGTCCTCTATCAGAGCATTCCCTGTGTGTGTGCTGTATGTCGGTACTTTTGTGTCGACATGTATGAGGAGAAAAATGATGTGAAGACGGAGCAGATTGCCTGTAATAGTGATGCCACCCCCTAGGGGGTCGACACCTGAGTGGATGAACTGTTGGAAGGAATTACGTGACAGTGTCAGCTCTGTATAAAAGACAGTGGTTGACATGTGACAGCCGGCTACTCAGCTTGTGCCTGTCCAGACGTCTCATAGGCCGTCAGGGGCTCTAAAGCGCCCGTTACCTCAGATGGCAGATATAGACGCCGACACGGATACTGACTCCAGTGTCGACGGTGAAGAGACGAATGTGACTTCCAGTAGGGCCACACGTTACATGATTGAGGCAATGAAAAATGTTTTACACATTTCTGATAATACGAGTACCACCAAAAAAGGGGTATTATGTTCGGTGAGGAAAAACTACCTGTAGTTTTCCTGAATCTGAGAAATTAAATGAGGTGTGTGATGATGCGTGGGTTTCCCCCGATAACAACTGATAATTTCTAAAATGTTATTGGCATTATATCCTTTCCCGCCAGAGGTTAGGGTGCGTTGGGAAACACCCCCTAGGGTGGATAAAGCGCTCACACGCTTGTAAGGGCTCTACCTTCGCCTGAGATGGCCGCCCTTAAGGATCCTGCTGATAGAAAGCAGGAGGGTATCCTAAAAGGTATTTACACACATACTGGTGTTATACTGCGACCAGCAATCGCCTCACCCTGGATGTGCAGTGCTGGGTTGGCGTGGTCGGATTCCCTGACTGAAAATATTGATACCCTAGATAGGGACAGTATATTTTTGCCTATAGAGCATTTAAAAGATGCATTTCTATATATGCGTGATGCACAGCGGAATATTTGCCGACTGGCATCAAGTCTAAGCGCGTTGTCCATTTCTACCAGTAGAGGGTTATGGACACGTCAGTGGTCAGGTGATGCGTATTCCAAACGGCATTTGGAAGTATTGCTTTATTAAGGGGAGGAGTTATTTGGGGTCGGTCTTTCAGACCTGGTGGCCACGGCAACAGCTGGGAATTCCACGTTTGTACCCCAGGTTGCCTCTCAACATGAGAAGACGCCGTATTATCAGGCGCAGTCTTTTCGTGGACAAGCGGGCAAAAGGTTCCTCATTTCTGCCCCGTGACAGAGGGAGAGGAAAAAGGCTGCAGAAATCAGCCAGTTCCCAGGAATAGAAACCCTCTCCCGCCTCTGCCAAGCCCTCAGTATACGCTGGGGCTTTACAAGCAGAATCAGGCACGGTGGGGGGCCCGTCTCAATGAATTTCAGCGCGCAGTGGGCTCACTCGCAAGTAGACCCCTGGATCCTTCAGGTGATATCTCAGGAGTACAAATTAGAATTCGAGACGTCTCCCCCTCGCCGTTTCCTAAAGTCGGCTTTACCGATGTCTCCTTCTGACAGGGAGACCGTTTTGGAAGCCATTCACAAGCTGTATTCCCAGCAGGTGATAATCAAGATACCCCTCCTGCAACAGGGAACGGGGTATTATTCCACACTGTTGTGGTACCGAAGCCGGACGGCTCGGTGAGACCGATTCTAAATCTAAAATCTTTGAACACTTACATACAGAGGTTCAAATTCAAGATTGAGTCACTCAGAGCAGTGATTGCGAACCTGGAAGAAGGGGACTACATGATGTCTCGGGACATCAAGGATGCTTACCTTCATGTCAAAATTTACCCTTCTCACCAAGGGTACCTCAGGTTTATGGTACAGAACTGTCACTATCAGTTCAGACGCTGCCGTATGGATGGTCCACGGCACCCCGGGTCTTTACCAAGGTAATGGCCGAAATGATGATATTCCTTCGAAGGAAGTGAATTTTAGTTATCCCTTACTTGGACAATTCCCTGATAAGGGTAAGATCCAGGGAACAGTTGGAGGTCGGTGTAGCACTATCTCAGGTAGTGTTGCGGCAGCACGATTGGATTCTCAATATTCCAAAATCGCACCTGGTTCCGACGACGTGTCTTCTGTTCCTAGGGATGATCCTGGACACAGTCCAGAAAAAGGTGTTTCTCCCGGAGGAGAAAGCCAGGGAGTTATCCGAGCTAGTCAGGAACCTCCTAAAACCGAGCCAAGTCTCAGTGCATCAATGCACAAGGGTTCTGGGTTAAATGGTGGCTTCCTACGAAGCAATCCCATTCGGCAGATTCCACGCAAGAACTTTCCAGTGGGACCTGCTGGACAAATGGTCCGGGTCGCATCTTCAGATGCATCAGCGGATAACCCTGTCACCAAGGACAAGGGTGTCCCTCCTGTGGTGGTTGCAGAGTGCTCATCTTCTAGAGGGCCGCAGATTAGGCATTCAGGACTGGGTCCTGGTGACCACGGATGCCAGCCTGCGAGGCTGGGGAGCAGTCACACAGGGAAGGAATATCCAGGGCTTATAGTTAAGCCTGGAGACATCACTTCACATAAATATCCTGAAGCTAAGGGACATTTACAATGCTCTAAGCTTAGCAAGACCTCTGCTTCAAGGTCAGCCGGTGTTGATCCAGTCGGACAACATCACGGCAGTCACCCACGTAAACAGACAGGGTGGCACAAGAAGCAGGAGGGCAATGACAGAAGCTGCAAGGATTTTTCGCTGGGCGGAAAATCATGTGATAGCACTGTCAGCAGTGTTCATTCCGGGAGTGGACAACTGGGAAGCAGACTTCCTCAGCACGACCTCCACCCGGGAGAGTGGGGACTTCACCCAGAAGTCTTCCACATGATTAAAAACTCGACAGGTATTGCGCCAGGTCCAGGGACCCTCAGGCAATAAGCTGTAGACGCTCTGGTAACACCGTGGGTGTACCAGTCAGGGTATGTGTTCCCTCCTCTGCCTCTCATACCCAAGGTACTGAGATTGATAAGATGGAGAGGAGTAAGCACTATATTCGTGGTTCCGGATTGGCCAAGAAGGACTTGGTAACCGGAACTTCAAGAGATGCTCACGGAGGATCCGTGGCCTCTACCTCTACGAAGGGACCTGCTCCAGCAAGGACCCTGTCTGTTCCAAGACTTACCGCGGCTGCGTTTGACGGCATGGCGGTTGAACGCCGGATCCTGAAGGAAAAAAGGCATTCCGGATGAAGTCATCCCTATCCTGATCAAAGCCAGGAAGGATGTAACCGCAAAACATTATCACCGCATTTGGCGAAAATATGTTGCGTGGTGCGAGGCCAGGAAGGCCCGACGGAGGAAATTCAACTGGGTCGATTCCTACATTTCCTGCAAACAGGAGTGTCTATGGGCCTGAAATTGGGGTCCATTAAGGTTCAAATTTCGGCCCTGTCAATTTTCTTCCAAAAAGAACTAGCTTCAGTCCCTGAAGTTCAGACGTTTGTAAAAGGGGTACTGCATATACAGCCTCCTTTTGTGCCTCCAGTGGCACTTTGGGATCTCAATGTAGTTTTGGGTTCCAAAAGTCACATTGGTTTGAACCACTTAAATCTGTGGAGTTAAAATATCTCACATGAAAAGTGGTCATGCTGTTGGCCCTGGCCTGGGCCAGGCGCGTGTCAGAATTGGCGGCTTTATCCTGAAAAAGCCCTTATCTGATTTTCCATTCGGACAGGGCGGAATTGAGGACTCGTCCTCAGTTTCTCCCCAAGGTGGTTTCAGCGTTTCACCTGAACCAACCTATTTGTGGTGCCTGCGGCTACTAGGGATTTGGAGGCCTCCAAGTTGCTAGACGTTGTCAGTGCCCTGAAAATATATGTTTCCAGGACGGCTGGAGTCAGGAAATCTGACTCGCTGTTTATCCTGTATGCACCCAACAAGCTGGGTGCTCCTGCTTCTAAGCAGACTATTGCTCGTTGGATTTGTAGTACAATTCAGCTTGCACATTCTGTGGCAGGCCTGCCACAGCCAAAAATCTGTAAATGCCCACTCCACAAGGAAGGTGGGCTCATCTTGGGCGGCTGCCCGAGGGGTCTCGGCTTTACAACTTTGCCGAGCAGCTACTTGGTCAGGAGCAAATACGTTTGTAAAATTCTACAAAATTGATATCCTGGCTGAGGAGGACCTGGAGTTCTCTCATTTGGTGCTGCAGAGTCATCCGCACTCTCCCGCCCGTTTGGGAGCTTTGGTATAATCCCCATGGTCCTTACGGAGTCCCCAGCATCCACTTAGGACGTTGGAGAAAATAAGAATTTACTTACCGATAATTCTATTTCTCATAGTCCGTAGTGGATGCTGGGCGCCCATCCCAAGTGCGGATTGTCTGCAATACTTGTACATAGTTATTGTTACAAAAATCGGGTTATTATTGTTGTGAGCCATCTTTCAGAGGCTCCTCTGTTATCATGCTGTTAACTGGGTTCAGATCACAGGTTATACGGTGTGATTGGTGTGGCTGGTATGAGTCTTACCCGGGATTCAAAATCCTTTCTTATTGTGTACGCTCGTCCGGGCACAGTATCCTAACTGAGGCTTGGAGGAGGGTCATAGGGGGAGGAGCCAGTGCACACCAGATAGTCCTAAAGCTTTCTTTAGATGTGCTCAGTCTCCTGCGGAGCCGCTATTCCCCATGGTCCTTACGGAGTCCCCAGCATCCACTACGGACTATGAGAAATAGAATTATCGGTAAGTAAATTCTTATTTTTTGGGGGGAAAATTAGGTGCCTCGGCTTATATTCGGGTCGACTTATACTCGAGTATATACGGTAAGTGTTCAAGGATTTCAATTTTAGAATGGGTCTCACTGAACCGTCTGGTTTCGGTACCCCAACATTTTGGAATAGTAACCCCGGCCTTGTTGAAGGAGGGGTACCTTGATTTCACCTGCTGGAAGTACAGCTTGTGAATTGCCGCCATGACTTCCTTTCTCCGAGGGCAGCAGGCAAGGCTGATGTGAGGTAACGGCGAGGGGGAGTCGCCTCGAACTCCAGCCTGTATCCCTGTGATACTACTTGCAGAACCTAGGGATCCACCTGTGGGCAAGCCCACTGGTCCCTGAAGTTCCCGAGACGCGCCCCCACCGCACCTGTCTCCACCTGTGGAGCCCCAGCGTCATGCGGTGGACTCAGAGGAAGTGGGGGAAGATTTTTGATCCTGGGAACCGGCTGACTGGTGCAGCTTTTTCCTTCTTCCCTTGCCTCTGTGCAGAAAGGAAGCGGCTTTGACCCGCTTGCTTTTCTGAAGCCGAAAGGACTGTACCTGAAAATACGGTGCTTTCTTAGGCTGTGAGGAAACCTGAGGTAAAATTTATTCTTCCCAGCTGTTGCTGTGGATACGAGGTCCCAGAGACAATCCCCAATCAATTCCTCACCCTTATAAGGCAGAATCTCCATGTGCCTTTTAAAGGCAGCATCACCTGTCCACTGCCGGGTTTCTAATACCCTCCTGGCAGAATGGACATTGCATTAATTCTGGATGCCAGCCGGCAAATATCCCTCTGTGCATCCTTCATATATAAGACGACGTCTTTAATATGCTCTATGTTAGCAATATTATCCCTGTCTAGGGTATTAATATTATCTGACAGGGTATCAGACCACGCTGCAGCAGCACTATTTATGCTGAGGCAATTGCAGGTCTCAGTATAGAACCTGAGTGTGTATATACAGACTTCAGGATAGCCTCCTGCTTTTTATCAGCAGGCTCCTTCAAGGTGGCCGTATCCTAAGACGGCAGTGCCACCTTTTTTGACAAACGTGTGAGCGCCTTATCCACCCTAGGGGATATCTCCCAACGTGACCTATCCTCTGGCGGGAAAGGGTACGCCATCAGTAACTTTTTAGAAATTACCAGTTTCTTATCGGGGGAACCCACGCTTCTTTACACACTTCATTCATTCATTCATCTGATGGGGGAACAAAACACTGGCTGCTTTTTCTCCCCAAAAATAAAACCCCTTTTCCAGACGTTGCCGTTGGTCTGTCCCTGGCACCGAGGTATTTACCAAGGTAATGGCCGAAATAATTATCCCGTACTTGGACGATCTCCTTATAAAGGAAGTGCTACAACAGCACGGCTGGTTTCTGAATATTCCAAAGTCGCAGCTGGTTCCTACGACGCGTCTACTGTTCCTGGGTATGGTTCTAGAAACTGAACAGGATAAAAAGGGTTTCTCCCGGAGGAGAAGTCCAAGGAGTTGTCGTCTCTAGACAGAGACCTCCTAATACAAATACAGGTGTCGGTGCATCAATGCACGCGAGCCCTGGGATAGATGGTAGCTTCTTACGAAGAAATTCCATTCGCCAGGTCCCATGCAAGGATCTTCCAGTGGGATCTGTTGGACAAGTGGTCCGGGTCGCATCTTCAGATGCATCGGCGGATAACCCTGTCTCCAAGGGCCAGGGTGTCGCTGTTGTGGTGGCTGCAGAGTGCTCATCTTCTAGGGGGCCGCAGATTCGGCATACAGGACTGGGTCCTGGTGACCACGGATGCCAGCCTTCGAGGCTGGGGTGCAGTCACACAGGTAAGAAACTTCCAAGGCTATGGAAAAGTCAGGAGACTTCCCTACACATAAATTTTCTGGAACTAAGGGCCATTTACAATACCCTAAGTCAGGCTAGACCCCTGCTTCAACACCGGCCGGTGCTGATCCAGTCAGACAACATCACGGCGGTTGCTCATGTAAACCGACAGGGCGGCACAAGAAGCAGGATGGCGATGGCAGAAACCACAAGGATTCTCCGATGGGCGGAAAATCATGTGTTAGCACTGTCAGCAGTGTTCATTCCCGGAGTGGACAACTGAGAAGCAGACTTTCTCAGAAGACACGACCTCCACCCGGGAGAGTGGGGACTTCATCCAGAAGTCTTCCAAATGATTGTACACCGTTGGGAAAGGCCACAGGTGGACGTAATGGCGTCCCGCCTCAACAAACTGCTACAAAGATATTGCGCCAGGTCAAGGGACCCTCAGGCGATAGCTGTGGACGCTCTGGTAACACCGTGGGTGTACCAGTCGGTGTATGTGTTCCCTTCTCTGCCTCTCTTACCCAGGGTAATGAGAATAATAAGAAGGAGAGGAGTAAGAACTATACTCTTTATTCCGGGTTGGCCAAGAAGAGCTTGGTACCCAGAACTCCAAGAAATGATCTCAGAGGACCCATGGCCTCTGCCGCTCAGACAGGACCTGCTGCAGCAGGGGGCCTGTCTGTTCCAAGGCCTACCGCGGCTGCGTTTGACGGCCTGGCGGTTGAACGCCGGATCCTGAAGGAAAAGGGCATTCCGGAGGAAGTTATCCCTACGCTATTTAAAGCTAGGACAGAAGTGAACGCAAACCATTATCACCGCATATGGCGGAAATATGTTGCGTGCTGTGAGGCCAGGAAGGCCCCAAAGGAGAAATTTCAGCTAGGTCGATTTCTGCACTTCCTACAGTCAGAGGTGACTATGGGCCTAAAATTGGGTTCCATTAAGGTCCAGATTTCGGCTCTATCGATTTTCTTCCAAAATAGAAATGGCTTCACTGCCTGAAGTTCAGACTTTTGTTAAGGGAGTGCTGCATAGTCAGCCACCGTTTGTGCCTCAAGTGGCACCGTGGGATCTCAACGTGGTGTTGGATTTCCTGAAGTCGCATTGGGTTGAGCCACTTAAATCCGTGGAGCTACAATATCTCACGTGGAAAGTGGTCATGCTGTGGGCCTTGGCGTCGGCCAGGCGTGTATCAGAATTGGCGGCTTTGTCATACAAAAGCCCTTATCTGTATTTTATATGGATAAGGCGGAATTGAGGACTCGTTCCCAATTCCTTCCTAAGGTGGTATCAGTTTTTCATGTGAACCAACCTGTTGTGGTGCCTGCGGCTACTTGGGACTTGGAGGATTCCAAGTTACTGGACGTAGTCAGGGTCCTGAAAAGTATATGTTTCCAGGACGGCTGGAGTCAGGAAAACTGACTCGCTATTTATCCTGTATGCACCCAACAAGCTGGGTGCTCCTGCTTCTAAGCAGACTGTTGCTCGCTGGATCTGTAGCACGATTCAACTTGCACATGCTGCGGCTGGACTGCCGCACCCTAAATCTGTAAAAGCCCATTCCACGAGGAAAGTGGGCTCTTCTTGGGCGGCTGCCCGAGGGGTCTCGGCTTTACAAATTTGCCGAGCTGTTACTTGGTCGGTTTCAACCATTTTTGCAAGAGTCTACAAGTTTGATACCCTGGCTGAGGAGGACCTAGAGTTTGCTCATTCGGTGCTGCAGAGTCATCCGCACTCTCCCGCCCGTTTGGGAGCTTTGGTATAATCCCCATGGTCCTTACGGAGTGCCAGCATCCACTTAGGACGTCAGAGAAAATAAGAATTTACTTACCGATAATTCTATTTCTCGTAGTCCGTAGTGGATGCTGGGCGCCCATCCCAAGTGCGGATTGTCTGCAATACTTGTTTATAGTTATTGCTTGACTAAAGGGTTATTGTTGAGCCATCTGTTGAGAGGCTCGGTTATATTTCATACTGTTAACTGGGTGTAGTATCACGAGTTATACGGTGTGATTGGTGTGGCTGGTATGAGTCTTACCCGGGATTCAAAATCCTTCCTTATTGTGTCAGCTCTTCCGGGCACAGTATCCTAACTGAGGTCTGGAGGAGGGTCATAGTGGGAGGAGCCAGTGCACACCAGGTAGTCCTAAAGCTTTCTTTAGTTGTGCCCAGTCTCCTGCGGAGCCGCTATTCCCCATGGTCCTTACGGAGTCCCAGCATCCACTACGGACTACAAGAAATAGATTTACCGGTGAGTAAAATCTTATTTTATATATATATATATATATATATATATATATATATATATATATATATATATATATATATATATATGGGAAAAAAGGATTCAGGAGAATGCGCCCATAGTGTAAATCTGATTTATTTATAAAAACATATCCGTAAAACCAAGTCACAGGTATAGATATAATAATACCTCTTCAGACCCACACTTTGGGCCAGTTTATGCATATAAGAAAATCCACAAGGCTGATGCACCAACCGCCGTGTCCAGAAGCCGGGACCGTGCACCGTGCTGCGCTCAGAAGCCCGTCCGGCCACCCGCAGTGATCACAGGGAGATGCAGAACCGAGTGAGTGAGCAAGCTCCGCCCAGGGGCGGAGCTTGCTAGACGTCTCACTCACTCACTCACTCACTCACTATATATAAAAGATGCTGTCTTATATATAAGACATGCCCAAAGAGACATTGGTATACGGAGTTCTAGAGTCAACGCTATGTCGATTTCTGCTAGACGTGTCCTGTGGAACGTGCAATGGACAGGTGATGCCGACTAAAAGAGGCATATGGAGGTTTTACCTTACAAGGCTGAGGAATTGTGTGGAGAAGGGCTCTCGGACCTGGTCTCCACAGCTATAGCTGGTAATTCTGATCTTTTGCCTTATATTCCCTCACAGCCTAAGAAAGCACGACATTATCAAATGCAATCCTTTCGGTCGCAGAAAAATAAGAAAGTACGAGGAGTGTCCTTTCTTACCAGAGGTAAGGGCGCAGGGCACAGCTAGTTCCCAGGAACAGAAGTCCTCCCCGGCCTCTACTAAATCCACCGAATGACGCTGGGGCTACGCTAAGGGAGTCCGCCCCAGTTGGAGCACGTCTTCGAATCTTCAGCCACATCTGAGTTCACTCACAGGTGGATCCCTGGGCAATAAAAATTGTTTCTCAGGGTTACAAGCTGGAATTCGAAGAGGTGCCTCCTCGCCAGTTTTCCTTATCGGACCTACCGGCTTCTCCCCCAGAAAGGGAGATAATATTAAATACAATTCACACATTGTATCTCCAACAGGTGGTGCTCAAGGTTCCCCTCCTGCAACAAGGAAGGGGATATTACTCAACCTTGGCTGTAGTCCCGAAACCGGACGGTGTGGTCAGACCTATTTTAAAATTAAAATCTCTGAACCTGTACTTGAAAGGCTTCAAATTAAAAGTGGAATCGCTCAGAGCGATCATTGCCAGCCTGGAAGGGGGTGATTTTATGGTGTATCTAGACATAAAGGCTGCATACCTTCATGTTCCCATTTATCCACTCCATCAGGCGTACCTGAGAATTGCGGTACAGTATTGTCATTACCAATTTCAGGGTAATTGGCGGAAATGATGGTGCTCCTAAGCAAGCAAGGAGTCACAATTATCCCATACTTGGACGATCTCCTAAAAAGGGCGAGATCAAAAGAGCAGTTGTTAAACAGCGTGTCACTTTCGCTGAAGGTGTCACAGCAACACGACTGGATTCTCAACATCCCGAAGTCACAGTTGGTTCCTATGACTCGTCTGCCCTTCTTGGGTATGATTCTGGATTCGGACCAGAAATAGGTTTACCTTCAGATAGAGAAGGCCCAGGAACTCATGACTCTGGTCAGGAACCTATTGAAACCAAGACAGGTGTCGGTGCATCACTGCACTCGAGTCCTGGGAAAGATGGTGGCATCATACAAGGCCATTCCCTTCGGCAGGTTCCATGCGAGGACTTTCCAATGGGACCTACTGGACAAGTGGTCCGGGTCACATCTACATATTCATCAGTTGATCACCCTATCCCCCAGGGCCAGGGTATCTCTCCTGTGGTGGCTGCAGACTGCTCACCTTCTAGAGGGCCGCAGGTTCGGCGTTCAGGACTGGATCCTGGTGACCAAGGACGCGAGCCTCCGAGGTTGGGGAGCAGTCACACAGGGAAGAAATTTCCAAGATCTTTGGTCAAGTCAAGAGGTTTGTCTTCACATCAACATCTTGGAACTAAGGGCCATATACAACGCCCTAAGTCAAGCGGAGACCTTACTTCGCGACCAACCGGTTCTGATCCAGTCAGACAACGTCACCGCAGTAGCTCATGTAAACCGCCATGGCGGCACAAGGAGCAGAGTGGCGATGGCGGAAGCCACCAGAATTCTTCGCTGGGTGGAGAATCATGTAAGCGCGCTGTCAGCAGTTTTCATTCCGGGAGTGGACAACTGGGAAGCAGACTTCCTCAGCAGACGCGACCTACATCCTGGAGAGTGGGGACTTCATCAGGAAGTCTTCACACAGATTGCAAGTCGGTGGGGACTGCCTCAGATAGACAACAAAAAGCTACAGTGGTATTGCGCCAGGTCAAGAGACCCTCAGGCAGTAGCGGTAGACGCCCTAGTGACACCGTGGGTGTTCCAGTCAGTCTATGTATTTCATCCTCTTCCTCTCATACCCAAGGTGTTGAGAATAATAAGTAAAAGAGGAGTGAGAACAATCCTCATTGTTCCAGATTGGCCACGAAGGACCTGGTATCCGGATCTGCAGGAAAAGCTTACAGAAGATCAGTGGCCTCTTCCTCTAAGACAGGACCTGTTGCAACAGGGGCCATGTCTGTTCCAAGACTTACCGCGGCTGCGTTTGACGGCATGGCGGTTGAACGCCGGATCCTAGCGGAAAAAGGCATTCCGGATGAGGTAATTCCTACGCTGATAAAGGCTGGGAAGGACGTGACATCTAAACATTATCACCGTATATGGCGAAAATATGTCTCTTGGTGTGAGGCCAGGAATGCTCCTACGGAAGAATTCCATCTGGGCCGTTTCCTTCACTTCCTACAAACTGGAGTGAATTTGGGCCTAAACTTAGGCTCCATTAAGGTTCAGATTTCGGCCCTGTCAATTTTCTTTCAAAAAGAATTGGCTCCTATCCCATAAGTTCAGACTTTTGTGAAGGGAGTGCTGCATTTTCAGCCTTCAAACGGTGGAGTTGAAATATCTCACTTGGAAGGTGGTCATGTTATTAGCCTTGGCTTTGGCTAGGCGAGTTTCGGAATTGGCGGCTTTGTCACAGAAAAGCCCCTATCTGGTTTTCCATATGGATGGAGCGGAATTGCGGACCCGTCCTCAATTCCTGCCAAGTGGTTTCATCCTTTCATATGAACCAACCTATTGTGGTGCCTGTGGCTACGCGTGACTTGGAGGATTCCGAGTCCCTTGATGTGGTAAGGGCTTTGAAAATTTACGTGGCCAGAGCGGCTAGAGTCAGAGAAACAGAAGCACTGTTTATCCTGTATGCGACCAACAAGATTGGTGCCCCTGCTTCAAAGCAGATTATTGCTCGCTGGATCTATAACACGATTCAGCAAGCGCATTCTACGGCTGGATTGCCGTTACCAAAAATCTGTTAAGGCCCATTCCACTAGGAAAGTGGGCTCTTTTTGGGCGGCTGCCCGAGGGGTCTCGGCACTACAGCTGTGCCGAGCTGCTACTTGGTCGGGGTCAAACACCTTTGCAAAGTTCTATAAGTTTGATACCCTGGCTGAGGAGGACCTCCTGTTTGCTCAGTCGGTGCTGCAGAGTCATCCGCACTCTCCCGCCCGTTTGGGAGCTTTGGTATAATCCCCATGGTCCTTACGGAGTCCCCAGCATCCTCTAGGACGTAAGAGAAAATAAGATTTTAAACCTACCGGTAAATCTTTTTCTCGTAGTCCGTAGAGGATGCTGGGCGCCCGTCCCAAGTGCGGACTACTTCTGCAAGACTTGTATATAGTTATTGCTTAAATAAGGGTTATTTTTAGTTGCATCGGTTTTGAACTGATGCTATGTTGTTTTCATACTGTTAACTGGGTTGTTATCACAAGTTGTACGGTGTGATTGGTGTGGCTGGTATGAATCTTGCCCTTGGATTAACAAAATCCTTTCCTCGTACTGTCCGTCTCCTCTGGGCACAGTTTCTCTAACTGAGGTCTGGAGGAGGGGCATAGAGGGAGGAGCCAGTGCACACCCAGAGTTAGTCTTTCTTACAGTGCCCATGTCTCCTGCGGAGCCCGTCTATCCCCATGGTCCTTACGGAGTCCCCAGCATCCTCTACGAACTACGAGAAAAAGATTTACCGGTAGGTTTAAACTCTTATTCCAGTGTCATCTGCTGATGTGCAAAGATAATAAGTATCAGGTGGCAGAAGACAGATGGATTTGGTGCAGTTGAAGATTATTAAAGTAAGAAAGGATAAGCACATGAGGGAAGAGGGCCCTGCTCGTGAGAGCTTACATTCTAAAGGGGAGGGGTAGACAGATGGGGTACATAGAGAGCGTAGAACAGAGGGTTAGGATGAGATTTGGCTGGGTTTGGTGAAGAAGTGGGTCTTGAGAGCCCGTTTTGTAGAGAGGTGGAGAATCTGAGGGGGGGAGGTAGGGAATTCCAGAGAAGTGGTGCAGCACGTGAAAAATCTTGGAGGTAGGAGTGGGAGGAAGTAATCCGTAGGCAGGAGAGTCGGCGTGCATTAGCAGAGCGAAGAGGACTGGTGGGAGTGTAAAAGGAGATAAGGTCAGAGATGTAGATGGGAGAGGAGTGGGTGAGGGCTTTGTAAGTGAGTGTGAAAAGCTTGAAATGGATTCTGAAAGGGAAGGGGAGCCAGTGAAGGTCTAGTAAGAGAGGAGAGGTGGACGTAGTGCGTTTGGTGAGGAAGATGAGCCGGGCAGCAGCATTGAGGATAGATTGGAGTGGAGAGAGGTATCTGTCAGGAATGCCAATCAGGAGCAGATTACAGTAGTCCAGTCTGGAGATGACCAGTGAGTGGATAAAAGTCTTAGTAGCATCCTGGGTCAGAAAGGGTCTGATCCTGGAAATATTTTTTAGATGAAAATAGCAGGTTTGTGAGAGGTGCTGAATGTGTGGTTTGAAGGAGAGGGAGGGGGTCAAGGATTACTCCAAGACAGCGCACTTGGGGGCTAGAGGAGATAGTAGTGCCATCAATAGATAATGAGATTGTAGGAGGTGAGGTTATGCGGGAGGGAGGGAAGGTGATCAGCTCGGTCTTAGACATGTTAAGTTTAAGAAAGCGTTGGGACATCCAGGAAGAGGTAGCAGAGAGACAGTTGGAGATACGAGTGAGGAGAGCAGGGGAGAAGTCTGGAGAGGAAAGATAGATTTGGGTGTCATCAGCATAGAGATGATATTGGAAACCAAAAGAACTAATGATCTCACCTAGTGAGGACGTATAGAGAGCGAAGAGAAGAGGACCAAGGACAGAACCTTGTGGTACTCCTACAGTTAGTGGAAGTGAGGGGGAGGTGGAGTCATGAGAGGAGACAGAGAAAGAACAGGCAGACCAATGGAGTGAAGAATTTGCAGTAGGAGAGGATGGTCCACAGTGTCAAAAGCAGCAGAGAGATCAAGTAGATTTAGTATAGAGTAGTGTCCCTTAGATTTAGCAGCATGGAGGTCATTGCATACTTTTGTAAGGGCAGTTTCAGTGGTAGGAGAGGACGGGAGCCAGACTGGAATGGATCAAGCAGTGAGTGTGAGGAAAGAAAGGAAGTAAGGCGGTTGTAGACAGTATGCTCAAGGAGTTTGGAGGCAAAAGGGAGGAGAGAGATGGGTCGGTAGTTGGAGAGAGTGTTTGGATCAAGGGTAGGTTTTTTAAGAATAGGAGAGATGAGTGCATGCTTGAAGGCAGAGGGGACAGTGCCTGATGAGAGGGATAAATTGAGAAGGTGGGAAAGATGGGAACAAGCAGAAGGAGAGAGGTAGCGGAGGAGGCGGGAGGGGATAGGGTCAAGTGGGGAGGTGGTGAGGGGACAGGAACGAATGAGGGCCATGACTTCCTCTCCAGATGCATGGGAGAAAGATGTCAGAGTAGGTGCGAGGGATGGGGAGGGTTGGTAAGGGATGGGAGAAAGCTGGTTACTGATGGTCTGGTGTGATGTGATGTCCTGACGTATGGAGTCAATTTTGGATGTGAAGTAAGTGGCAAAGTCAAGAGCAGAGAGTGAGGAAGGGAGACGAGGTGGAGGTGGGCAGAGGAGTGAGTGGAGAGTGGCAAAGAGGCGCCGGGGGTTGGAAGACTGGGAGGAGATGAGGTTCTTGAAGTATGACTGTTTAGCAAGAGAAAGGGCAGCACTGAAGGATGAGAGCATAAGTTTGAAATGGAGGAAGTCTGCCTTAGAGCGTGATTTCCTCCAGTGTCGCTCAGCAGTACGTGAGCATTTTTGCAGATATCTGGTGCATTTGGTGTGCCAGGGTTGAGGTGTTAATTTGCGAGGGTGAATAGTGGTTGGTGGAGCAACAGAGTCAAGAGCAGAAGTAAGGAATGCATTGTATGTGGAAGTGGCTTGTTCAGGGCATGAGAGAGAGAGAATAGGAGAGAGAAGTGAGTCAAACAGGGAGGAAAGGAATGTTGTGTCAATAGCTTCAATGTTACGCTTAGTGATGGTAGCCTTAGGAGGTAGAGATGGGGAAGTCGAGAGAGAGAGGTTAAAGGAGAGCAGGTGGTGGTCAGAGAGGGGAAATGGGGAGTTAGAAAAATCAGAAATATCACAGCGGTGAGTGAAGACCAGATCCAGTGAGCTCCCATTAACATGGGAGGGTGAGGAGGTCCACTGGGAGAGACCAAGTGAAGAGGTGAGGTTAAGGAGTTTAGGTAGGTATTTAAAATCCTATTTCTCTAACGTCCTAGTGGATGCTGGGGACTCCGTAAGGACCATGAGGAATAGACGGGCTCCGCAGGAGACTGGGCACTCTAAAGAAAGATTTAGTACTACCTGGTGTGCACTGGCTCCTCCCTCTATGCCCCTCCTCCAGACCTCAGTTAGAATCTGTGCCCGGCCAGAGCTGGGTGCTTTTAGTGAGCTCTCCTGAGCTTGCTAATAAGAAAGTATTTTAGTTAGGTTTTTTATTTTCAGAGAGCTTCTGCTGGCAACAGACTCTCTGCTACGAAGGACTGAGGGGAGAGAAGCAAACCTACTAACTGCGGCTAGGTTGCGCTTCTTAGGCTACTGGACACCATTAGCTCCAGAGGGTTCGAACACAGGATCTTAACCTTGGTCGTCCGTTCCCGGAGCCGCGCCGCCGTCCCCCTCGCAGAGCCAGAAGACAGAAGCCGGCGGAAGCAAGAAGACATCGAAATCGGCGGCAGAAGACTCCTGTCTTCACATGAGGTAGCGCACAGCACTGCAGCTGTGCGCCATTGCGCCCACACTACCCACACACTCCGGTCACACACTAGGGTGCAGGGCGCAGGGGGGGGGGGCACCCTGGGCAGCAATTAGGATACCTCTTGGCAAAAAGACACATATATACAGCTGGGCACTGTATATATGTACGAGCCCCCGCCATTTTATTTACACAGACCCGGGACAGAAGCCCGCCGCTGAGGGGGCGGGGCCTTCTTCCTCAGCACTAACCGGCGCCATTTTCTCTCCACAGCTCCGCTGAGAGGAAGCTCCCCAGGCTCTCCCCTGCAGTATCAAGGTAAAAAGAGAGGGGGGGCACATAAATTTAGGCGCAAATTATCATAAACAGCAGCTACTGGGTAAACACTAAGTTACTGTGTAATCCCTGGGTTATATAGCGCTGGTGTGTGTGCTGGCCTACTCTCTCTCTGTCTCCCCAAAAGGCCTTGTGGGGTCCTGTCCTCAATTAGAGCATTCCCTGTGTGTGTGCGGTGTGTCGGTACGTTTGTGTCGACATGTTTGATGAGGACGGTTACGTGGAGGCAGAACAAGTGCAAGTGAATGTGGTGTCGCCGCCGACGGCGCCGACACCTGATTGGATGGATATGTGGAAGGTGTTAAATGATAACGTAAGCTCCTTGCATAAAAGGTTGGATAATCAGTCAGGGTCTCAACCCATGTCTGATTCTACAGCTCAGGGGCCGTCAGGGTCTCAAAAGCGCCCACTATCCCAGTTGGTTGACATAGATGTCGACACGGATTCTGACTCCAGTGTCGATGACGATGATGCAAAGTTGCAGCCTAAAATGACTAAAGCCATCCGATAAATGATTATAGCAATGAAGGATGTATTGCACATATCGGAGGAAAACCCTGTCCCTGACAAGAGGGTTTATATGTTTGGGGAGAAAAAGCAAGAAGTGACTTTTCCCCCTTCACATGAATTAAATGAGTTATGTGAAAAAGCGTGGGATTCCCCCGATAGGAAAGTACTGGTTTCCAAAAGATTACTTATGGCGTATCCTTTCCCGCCAACGGACAGGTTACGCTGGGAATCCTCCCCTAGGGTAGACAAAGCGTTGACACGCTTATCTAAGAAGGTGGCCCTGCCGTCACAGGATACGGCCGCCCTAAAGGATCCTGCGGATAGGAAGCAGGAAGGTATCCTGAAGTCTGTTTATACACATTCTGGTACTCTTCTGAGGCCAGCAATTGCTTCGGCCTGGATGTGTAGTGCTGTAGCAGCATGGACAGATACTCTGTCTGAGGAGATAGATATCCTGGACAGGGAGACTATTTAACTGACCCTAGGGCATATCGAAGACGCTGTCCTATATATGCGAGATGCCCAGAGGGACATTTGCCTGCTGGGCTCTAGAATAAACGCAATGTCGATTTCTGCCAGAAGGGTCCTATGGACTCGGCAATGGACAGGTGATGCCGACTCTTAAAAACACATGGAGGTGTTACCTTATAAGGGTGAGGAATTGTTTGGGGACGGTCTCTCGGACCTAGTTTCCACAGCTACGGCTGGGAAGTCAAATTTCTTGCCATATATTCCCTCACAGCCAAAGAAAGCACCGTATTACCAAATGCAGTCCTTTCGTTCACAAAAAAGCAAGAAAGTCAGAGGTGCATCCTTTGTTACCAGAGGCAGGGGTAGAGGAAAAAAGCTGCACCATGCAGCTAGTTCCCAGGAACAAAAGTCCTCCCCGGCTTCCACTAAATCCACCGCATGACGCTGGGGCTCCACAGCCGGAGCCAGGAGCGGTGGGGGCGCGTCTCCGAAATTTCAGCCACCAGTGGGTTCGCTCACGGGTGGATCCTTGGGCTATACAAATTGTGTCTCAGGGATACAAGCTGGAATTCGAGGTGACGCCCCCTCACCGTTACCTAAAATCGGCCTTGCCAGCTTCCCCCATGGAAAGGGAGGTAGTGTTGGCAGCAATTCACAAGCTGTATCTCCAGCAGGTGGTAGTGAAGGTTCCCCTCCTTCAACAGGGAAGGGGTTACTATTCCACTATGTCTGGTACCGAAACCGGACGGTTCGGTCAGACCCATTTTGAATTTAAAATCCCGGAACATTTATCTGAAGAAATTCAAGTTCAAGATGGAATCGCTCAGAGCGGTCATTGCAAGCCTGGAGGAAGTGGATTTTATGGTGTCTCTGGACATCAAGGATGCGTACTTGCATGTCCCCATTTATCCACCTCATCAGGAGTACCTCAGGTTTGTGGTACAGGACTGTCATTACCAATTCCAGACGTTGCCGTTTGGCCTGTCCACGGCACCGAGAATATTTACCAAGGTGATGGCGGAAATGATGGTGCTCCTTCGGAAGCAAGGGGTTACAATTATCCCATACTTGGACGATCTCCTCATAAAGGCGAGGTCCAGGGAGCGGTTGCTGATCAGCGTAGCACACTCTCAGGAAGTGTTGCGACAGCACGGCTGGATTCTGAATATTCCAAAGTCGCAGCTGATTCCTACGACGCGTCTGCCCTTCCTGGGCATGATTCTGGACACAAGCCAGAAAAAGGTGTTTCTCCCGGAGGAAAAGGCTCAGGAGCTCGTGACTCTGGTCAGAGACCTCCCAAAACCGGTATCGGTGCATCACTGCACGCGAGTCCTGGGAAAGATGGTGGCGTCATACGAAGCCATTCCCTTCGGCAGGTTCCATGCGAGGATCTTTCAGTGGGATCTGTTGGACAAGTGGTCCGGATCGCATCTTCAGATGCATCGGCTGATCACCCTGTCCCCCAGGGCCAGGGTGTCTCTTCTGTGGTGGCTACAAAGTGCTCACCTCCTCGAGGGCCGCAGGTTCGGCATACAGGACTGGGTCCTGGTGACCACGGATGCAAGCCTCCGAGGATGGGGGGCAGTCACGCAGGGAAGAAACTTCCAGGGGCTGTGGTCAAATCAGGAGACTTGTCTGCACATCAATATCCTGGAACTAAGGGCCGTATACAACGCCTGAGTCAAGCGGAGCCTCTGCTTCGAAACCAACCAGTGCTGATTCAGTCAGACAACATCACTGCAGTGGCCCATGTAAACCGCCAGGGCGGCACAAGAAGCAGGGTGGCAATGGCAGAAGCCACCAGGATACTTCGTTGGGCGGAAAATCACGTACTAGCACTTTCAGCAGTGTTCATTCCGGGAGTGGACAACTGGGAAGCAGACTTCCTCAGCAGGCACGACCTCCACCCGGGAGAGTGGGGACTTCATCAAGAAGTCTTCACGCAGATTGCAAATCGATGGGAACTGCCACAGGTGGACATGATGGCTTCCCGTCTCAACAAAAAGCTAAAAAGGTATTGCGCCAGGTCAAGAGACCCTCAGGCGATAGCTTTGGACGCACTTGTAACACCGTGGGTGTTCCAGTCGGTCTATGTGTTTCTTCCTCTTCCTCTCATACCCAAGGTGCTGAGAATTTGAGAAAAAGAGGAGTGAGAACAATACTCATTGTTCCGGATTGGCCAAGAAGGACTTGGTACCCGGAAATTGCAAGAAATGCTCACAGAGGACCCATGGCCTCTGCCTCTCAGACAGGACCTGTTGCAACAAGGGCCCTGTCTGTTCCAAGACTTACCGTGGCTGCGTTTGACGGCATGGCGGTTGAACGCCGGATCCTAGCGGAAAAAGGCATTCCGGATGAAGTTATTCCTACGCTGATAAAGGCTAGGAAGGATGTGACAGCAAAGCATTATCACCGTATATGGCGAAAATATGTTGCTTGGTGTGAGGCCAGGAAGGCTCCTACAGAGGAATTCCAGCTGGGCCAGTTCCTGCACTTCCTACAGTCAGGAGTGACTATGGGCTTAAAATTAGGATCCATAAAGGTCCAGATTTCGTCCCTATCCATTTTCTTTCAAAAGGAACTGGCTTCGCTTCCTGAAGTTCAGACGTTTGTAAAGGGAGTGCTGCATATTCAGCCCCCTTTTGTGCCGCCAGTGGCACCTTGGGATCTTAACGTGGTGTTTAGTTTCCTGAAATCTCACTGGTTTGAGCCACTTAAGACCGTGGAGCTAAAGTATCTCACGTGGAAAGTGGTCATGCTATTGGCCTTAGCTTCGGCTAGGCGTGTGTCAGAATTGGCGGCTTTGTCATGTAAAAGCCCCTATCTGGTTTTCCATATGGACAGGGCAGAATTATGGACTCGTCCGCAATTTCTGCCGAAGGTGGTGTCATCTTTTCATTTGAACCAACCTATTGTGGTGCCTGCGGCTACTCGTGACTTGGAGGACTCCAAGTTGCTTGATGTAGTCAGGGCTTTGAAGATTTATGCAGCCAGGACGGCTGGAGTCAGGAAAACTGACTCGCTGTTTATCCTGTATGCATCCAACAAGCTGGGTGCTCCTGCTTCAAAGCAGACTATTGCTCGCTGGATCTGTAACACGATTCAGCAGGCTCATTCTGCAACTGGTTTGCCGCATCCAAAATCAGTGAAAGCCCATTCCACAAGGAAAGTGGGCTCTTCTTGGGCGGCTGCCCGAGGGATCTCGGCATTACAACTTTGCCGAGCAGCTACTTGGTCGGGTTCAAACACCTTTGCAAAGTTCTATAAGTTTGATACCCTGGCTGAGGAGGACCTTGTGTTTGCCCATTTGGTGCTGCAGAGTCATCCGCACTCTCCCGCCCGTTTGGGAGCTTTGGTATAATCCCCATGGTCCTTACGGAGTCCCCAGCATCCACTAGGACGTTAGAGAAAATAAGATTTTACTTACCGGTAAATCTATTTCTCGTAGTCCGTAGTGGATGCTGGGCGCCCGTCCCAAGTGCGGACTTTCTGCAATACGTGTATATAGTTATTGCTTCATAAAAGGGTTATGTTATGTTGGCATCTGTTGTTTGATGCTCTGTTGTTGTTCATACTGTTAACTGGGTAAGTTTATCACGAGTTATACGGTGTGATTGTTGTGGCTGGTATGAGTCTTGCCCTGGATTCCAAAATCCT
This sequence comes from Pseudophryne corroboree, assembly GCF_028390025.1. Lineage (NCBI taxonomy): Eukaryota > Metazoa > Chordata > Amphibia > Anura > Myobatrachidae > Pseudophryne > Pseudophryne corroboree. Next base: position 717,699,276 of record NC_086446.1, on the reverse strand, counting down.
TTCCTTGTAATGTTAGCTCTTCCGGGCACAGTTTCCTTAACTGAGGTCTGGAGGAGGGGCATAGAGGGAGGAGCCAGTGCACACCAGGTAGTACTAAATCTTTCTTTAGAGTGCCCAGTCTCCTGCGGAGCCCGTCTATTCCCCATGGTCCTTACGGAGTCCCCAGCATCCACTACGGACTACGAGAAATAGATTTACCGGTGAGTAATATCTTATTTTTCCCCTAAGCATTATCCTACACTAGGGGCCACATGTAATGAAGTCCAAGTTAGCTGGTGGTGTGGGGTTCCCGGCTGAACTCTGACGTGTTTTTTTTTGTTTGTTTATTTTATTTTTTTAGAGCAGCAATGATTTACAAGGCATGATTGCCGCTTAAAAAAAAAAGCAAACACATAAGTGTTTGGCTGGGAACCCGCACCTTACACTCCAACTGGGACTTCATTACATCCGGCCCTAGATGTGCAACAGAATTGGAAGGATCACTATTTGCTACAGCCACAATACAACTTGGTGTATGTGGGCTGTGTTGTGTATTGCATACCCAAATATCCAAAGACTGCTCAGGTTACCTTGGAGACCAACCGTAAATTAGCTCAGCCTGTCATTGATTCTAGGTCATAGTGACATACAGTGTTAGACCAGCTTGGATATAGACTTCTTTTTATATACAACGTTCCAAGTGTGTGTTAGTAGTTTTTTAAGTTCCAAATTGCCCAAGGAAGGTAAATAACTTGTTAACGTTTGTTCTATTTTTGTTGTTTTAATTTACTATAGACACGCATATTAAGCCTTTGGCAAAACATTTTACTTGTGATAATTCTCCCATTGAGTTATTCCGAGCATGTTCCTTTATGAAGGATCTCTTTGTTCCCAGCTATATATACTGTATATATAAAATACTGCGGTTTCTTGCAACAGAGTTTTTAAATGAACTTTAGAAATGCCCAAAAAAGCACTGGAAAATAAGTTAGCAAGTTCTGCTTATCAATGTACAACGAAGAACAAACCACAGATAAACCACAAACCACAATTTTTTTTCTTTTTTCCATCTTGACTGAAGTTTTTTTTTTTTATTTAAATTTTTTTCATTTTCCATTACTTCTTGTCACTAGATTCTTCTGCATTACTTTTAGCAACTGAGCTAAATGAATCGTCTTAAACAAACAGAAACACCCTTTGATTTTGGCACTGCTCTAATGCTTTTAATGTTGTCACATCTCTAGGTATTAACTTGTCTTCAGGGCTCTGAATTCTAATCCTTCAAATAACTGTTACATTGAATTGTACTACTGCTCGCAGGCTCTCTGAAATGTCTATAGAGTTGTGGACTGACGCGTTTCACTGCATCAAAAGCAAACGGATGATCCCCTTTACGGACATCTGAGACGCAGACTGTAAACAGCTGGCTTATTAGATAAGAAGCCCCAAATGATTCATAGTTGGTTTTTAAATTCTATCTGTATGTGAAGATTTGTGAAGAACAACCAACAGAAACATGAGGACATGTTATTAAAGTGTTAGACGTGTTTCAGCAAATGTTTATTGCAAATATTTATATTAGGATGATTAGGATGAGCCGCAGTTGCTGTCTGCTACACCAGTCGCTACAATACTGGAGTCCCGTGACGTTCAAATCCAACTGTTGAATGTTTTGTTTGGAGCACAATAGTAGATTATTTGAATTTTATCTTTATTTTCATTTTCTTTGTAGTTTTCTTTGTTTTAGTAAAGTTGTCGTTTTTACTTCTTCACAGCCAGCAATATCTGATTAGCTCTTATGCATCTGGTGTTAAAATTACGTTATGATAAAGAATCTTTGGACAAGCTGCTGCGCGCTAGATCAGGAAGTGTAATGCTGCCAGAGAGCTATAGTAGGCGATTCATTTGTTTAGAGCTCATTTATAGCTATTCAATTGTTTTGCATGACCGAGGCTGTATTTATTACGTAGAGGTACTAGCAGAAATCAACGTTAAGTAGGGCTTGGGGATTGGTCCAGAGTGCCGGACGCACCGTAACTGCACCGTGTCCAGCACTTGGCACCGCAGAAGCAGCTTAACAAGGCTAATTCCGTGCATTCTTGGTGCTTCAGGAGTGACCGCAGGTGGGTGGGTCATGCAAAATGATTGGGCACTGTAGATGGGAACTAAAATCTCTCAAACAATTGAATTGCCCCCATAGATAAGAACATATAGCAATGGTTGCCAAAGTTTTTTTGAATCACTACCCTAGAGCAGGGCTTGACCATTTTTTTCAAAAATCTAGGAGCCAGGATGAAAGTGTAGGAGCCAGACCACTGTTGTCACCCCCTCCGCACACACACACAACCCCCCCCCCCCCCCCCAGCCACATTACTGAGCAGCTTTTCCCCATCCCCCATGCAATCCAACCCCACGGCCACACAACTAAGGGGGCCTCCAGGCAAACCAGCCCACGACAGCCCTCGGGCAAACAATCCCCCCAACCTGCGGACACATCACTAGCCCCGCTGAAGCCACAGTCCCTGGCCACGCATAGAGCCTCTTATCGGAGAGCTCTATGCAGATTGAGTTTGAAGACAGCAGACAGCGCAGGATGGGATGAACAGGCACAGCAGTAATCGCAGGCCAGGACAGACACTCGGCACATGCAGTCCAGTGCATGAAATGGCGCCGCAGTACAGTACAAGCATGCCCACAACTCTCCGCTGGAACTGCTGGGGATGAAGAGGATCTGCTTCATTCCTCCCTGCAGAATCTGGTAGCCAGGCAGCAAAATCTAGGAGCCATGGTTACCTGGCCCATGGGATTTGTTGAGCCCTGCCGTAGGGTATAATTTATTTTCACGGCACCCCTAGGCCCAGAGTTTCTTATTGGGAAATGTAGAAATATTTTTTAAATTAAGTAAATTGTGTTTATATGTCATCCTTGGGTTCCTTAGGTTCAGTTGTGTTAAGGGACTGGATTTGCTTTTGTTTGTCCACATATTTTATGATTGACAGCCACCAGTACTGGTTTTGCCTATTGCATGGCCATTAATAATTTGAATTGGTCCTGGATCACCAATCCAAGGCACCCCTGCAAATGTCCTGTGGCACCCGCACACAGTTTGAGAAACACTGACATATAGTATAGTCCATTAAAGAAAATCTACCCATGTGACATTACAAGGAAAGTGCCTGTAGCCCAAACCACTAGTACTTCCCTTCAGGTGTAACCTAAATAAAGGGTGGGTATATACAGACTACATGGTTCTATGTATGGACTCGGATACGGTACCAGCTCCCGCCCCCTGTTGACTTCACTACTATAAATATAGTCTATTTGACCACTAATTTACAAGGACTAATTGATGTTAATTTAATTAATTCCTCTTCTATGGGTTTTCTAGAATAGCATGGAAACTGGACTCCCTGTTCTCTAGCAGTCGGTGTTCCCCCTTATAGTATGGTTTTCAGCTATCTTATTATCAAGGCAAAGACTCTTTTCTTTTAGAACAGATATTGGTTTTCAGAATGGTGATTACACAGAAAATGCGGCATTTGTTTCCTTGTGTCCTGAAATTACTATACAATGGAACGTCTTATACCAGGTTAAACGCTTGTGAAATAATACACAGGTTTGTCATCATTTCCTCATGTAGCTTCTCAAGAATTTCCTTGCTGATTTTAATCATTGCCAGCGCTGGCTTGGGTCCAGGATACCTTGGCTTCACGCTTGATGTTATGCAATACCGAGGCGTTCCTGTAACTTCAGCTCTTCATCGAGAGTTGACGCAGAGTTCGGCGAACGGCGTTCCCCCATGGGAGAAACCCTATGGATAGCTTGAGTGTTTGCGCTTTAATCAACCTCTACATTTTATGCATACGTTTGCGCCATGAACAGGCACTGCTGAGGTTGCCGGCGCCAGTTTGGCACCATGTAGTGTGTTGTGTATTTAAACTGAATTTCTTCCTGAGATTAAGCAAAGCGTTCATTGGAAGTGAGACTAAATGCAGCAAAGGTCGTTTTACAAACCACAAAATACTCTCTGCAGTGCAGCATTTATTGGGGTCAATCCTATTAGGTGCGAGTTGGGTTCTGTAAACTGTTTTCTTGGCAAATTTACATTCCATTTCCAAACTCATTGATTTTCTGGATGAAATTCACATTGTTTTTTGTGCACACCCCCGAGCAGGGAAAATCTTATAAGGTAAAAATGTCTGGACACAGGGCCCGATTCAGACCTGATCGCTTTTGTGCGAAATCGCACACAGCGACCGATTATCGAATGACTGCACATGCACTGCGATGCACAGGCGTGACGCCAAACAGCGACAGAATGATTGTATCGCATTATAGGAGTTAAGTATCGAGCAACACACAGACTGGAAAAAACATTCGATAGTGAGTTGCGAATGGATTTGCAGATGTCTGCTGTCTGGCATAGGTTTCGCACGGCGTACACATGCATTCGCACACTTGCAAGGTGGGTTTTCTCTCTCTGTGGGCGGCGGCTATCTGATCGCAGACCTGCAAAAACGAAGAGGAGCGATCAGGTCTGAATTAGGCCTACAGTGCAGAACCTCTGGTGTACCCCTCCTAATGTATATTCATTAGTGGGGGCTACATAGCATAACTTGACCAATAAAGACTTGTCAGCTTTTAGGTGCATTTCTCTAAAAAGCTCAATAATGTTGTATTGATGGGAGGGTTTTTTTGAACTTGCAGATTAGAGGTAAGTGTTTATTGCAACTTTTTAAAAACTTCTATAAAAACACTGAAATTACTATAAAGACCTTTTTCTGTACCTCAACATGCTGGAAAGACTTTAATTTGATAAAAATTCTGACTATCATTTTTCAACCACTAATAAAAATTTCAAAAATCAGTTTTTTGGCACCATTTAAAAATCTTCAGTGCTTTCCGTATGGCCACCAAGAGCCTTCTATACGGTCCTACTGTCTCTGTTGTCACACTTTTGGGGTCCAGGATGGCTTCCCCACTTTGTCATGCTCTTCTCCCAGGGCACATTTTGTAGAAAAGTGACGCAGCCTCACTACAGGTGCCCAACATGGGAATTTGTGGCTGGATCTCACATTTCACAGGGACGCCCATTCGTATGATGTATGCGAGTTTCATGAAACCAGTTTGCTTCGCAATCTCGCACCTAATTGGATTGAGCCCTTTGTTTTGTGTCCGTGTGCTCAATGTTTTGTGCATGACTAACTCGCCCTCATTTGATTTTTGGGAACTGTCCTAAAAAGAAGGGCAAAAGCCCCAAACCTTTAACTTACTGTGGCTAACGTGCACATCAGAGGGTGGGCAGTGTCACTTTTTTGTGTGTTTGAATTTTTAAAAATTTTTTTTTTGGGTGTGTTTGACTATTTCAAATGCGCTTATATTTATTGTGGGCCTGGAAAGTTCTGGGGGCATCCCATGAAAAGTATAGGTCTAAATCTGGCTAGGGAGGCACTTGATATACCTACCGCCTGTCGGGATCCCGGCGCTTAGCATACCGGCGCCAGTATACCGACAACTATTTTCTTTCATGGGGTGTCCACGACACCCCTGGAGGGAGAATAAATAGTGTATCGCGCCACCGTGCCCGCAAGGGGCTCTTTTTCGCTCGCCCCGCTGCCGGCATTCCGGCGGTTGGGATCCTGGCAACCAGCCACTCGTAGTACACCCGTCTGGCTACTATGACCTCGTGGGGAGAAGAAGGAATTCCCTCCTGCACTGAGCCTTCCCTATTCAATCTTTATGAAATCTTACCCCCAAAATATATACTATTGCTTTTCCATGTGGGTACAGAACTGTGTAGCCTGCACTCCACAAGGGGAATTCAATTGTTGGTCTCTGCGGCTGCCACCAGATGGCGCCCAACACAGCAATTCAATTGTTGCTTTGTTCAGAAGCAAATAGCCGCAGGGGACGCATTTCACTTCTCTGCCTCCTGAGGGGCGCGCTGAAATGTGTGGTAAGTCAGCTCTTTGGGCATCCAAACTTGAGTTTGGACACCCCAAGTAGTACTTGAGACGGGTTTAGCCGCTTTGCGCCAATGGGTGCTCATTACGTTTGGGTGCGCACAAAATGATTGACTCCCCATACTAAAAATATGCATAAAATAGAGTTGGCTGCTTCCTGCATGTGACTGCGCTGGGCACTGCTTCCTGATTGGCGCAAACACTGAAATTCCCACATTTGGTCCAAACAGTTCTATGTTCAGAATGTAAACATTACTCTATTGTTTGTATGAGCAATTATTTAAATAGCTGTGATATTCCAGAGAGCTGCATGGTCATCATTGGCCTTTTTACGCATGTACAATGAAAGGGTTAACTGGGCTTGTATGAGCATGACGTATTTAGGATTAGCATTGGTTGGAGTGTATTAATCTTTCCTAACCACTATCCCATGGAACCCCTCTTCAGGCTGTGCTGTGGGAGCCTTGTTGTGCAAACATCCGTTTGTTCTCCGCTGACTGATGGCTTTACAGATGGTAAACAAGGGTGTTTTTCTGTGTACACTTGGAGACGTTCCGCAGCTCTCCTCTGACATGTCCTGTCCGAGAGCTGGACATGGACTCTTACAGAGGATCAGCTGACTGCTTCTGCAGTGCACAAACTAGGAACTGTTATCATTCCCATTTAATGGCTGGGTTAGTGTTTCGTTGCACCTAATGTGATCAGCTTGGCACGGATCGGGTAGCTGTGTGTTTAAGTAACTGGTTGAAAGTAAAGAACTAGACAACTTGAGCCACGGTGTATTGTGGCTGTTTTTTTCTCTTACGTCCTTGGGGATACTGGGAATCCATTTAGTACCTTGGGGTATAGAAGTGTCCACTAGGAGCCTTGGGCACTTTAAGAATTTGATAGACTTGCGGGGGGGGGGAGGGGGGGTTGTTAACGGCTCAACCTCTTGAAGGGTTAATGGTCTCATTCCCCGCTGACAGGACGCTAGCTCCTGAGGGAACTATTCGCAAGCCCCACCACGGCGAGCATACATTCCCGCAGCACGCCGCCATTCCTAACAGAGCCAGAACAAAGAAGAGTGGTGAGTACTAAGCTGGCGTCCCAGTTAGCGGGTCGCCTGCCACTATGGTGACATGAGGGTACGGAGATGCACGGTTTCTACATGGGGCGACTGGGTCTCCAGACTCAGAGCTTCTGAGGGGGCGAACTGAGTCTCAGTACACTATATGTGTACACAGTACCCAGACTGTCATTACAGACTTAAAAGGGGGCTGACTCCATTTTAGGCACAAAATTACCTGAACCAGTATAAAAATGTGCGGGAAGACCGCACGCCATTGAAGGGGCGGGGCTTCACTATGAGCGGATCCAGCAGCTCACCAGCGCTATTTTCCCTCTGCAGTGGACACTGACGCTGACTTACAGGGACGCGCAGCTCCTCCAGTGTGACTCCAGATTACGTCAGCGGTACCAGGGGGTCATAGCAGGGGGGAGCGATTTATTAGTGTACTGAGTCCCTAATCTAGGTACTTAGTCTGCGACCCGGCTAAGCTTGGCATTAGCAGTAAGGACGCTGTGTGCTGGCTCCATACTATCTCTGTGTCTTCCTGGAAGAGCTCTTTGTGGGTTAATTGTGGGTTAATTGTGCATTTAACCTATTCGGGTGTGTGTGTGTGTGTGTGTGTGTGTGTGTGTGTGTGCTGTCACTGTCGCAGTATGTCAGACAAAGAGTGTGTTTCATGTAAGGCACAGTGTTCCTCTTCTCCAGGGGGCTCACTACTGTGTACTCAATGCAGTGCACCTTCCCTGGCTAGCGGGGCAGAGCCAGCTTGGCTGGACTCCATTAAGGGAATGATTTCCAATATTTCTACTAAATTATCCCGCAATGAGAAAGAGACGCAATACTTAAGACAATCGATGACTGAGTTTATGAAAAGAGACTCTGTACCCAAACCAGCATCTCAGTCCCCTGTCATTTGTGCGCAAGAACATCCTTTGGCCCATATCCTGCAGTCTGACTGATGATGAGGGGTGAGACATGGAGGAGGGGGAGGTGGATGCAGAGGTGGGGGAGATTACTCTTTTACAGGGAATAGAGGCTCTTGTAGAAGCTATTAGAGAGGTTTTGCATATCCCTGATAAAGTAACAGAGGACACTGAGGAACTTTATTTTAATGTAAAAAAGAAATCCTCAGCCACTTTTCCTGTGTCAAAGGAACTAGATACCCTAGTTGAAGAACTTTGGGTTAATCCTGATAGTAACCTTTTAGAGATTTGAAATTTCCTATCATCTTTTTCCTTTTCCTCCTGAGGATAGGAAAAAATGGGAAAATCCACCGATAGTGGATGCATCAGTATCCAGGCTGTCACGGAAAATTGTATTGCCTGTCCCGTTGGCAGCCTCCCTAAAAGACACGGCTGATCGTAGAATTGAGACTACACTCAAATCCTTGTATACAGCTGCTGGGGTGGCTCAGAGACCCACTATAGCATGTTGGTAGATTAGTAAGGCCATTGCCAAATGGTTGGGTAACCTAATTGAGGGGTTAGATACCTTGCCTCAGGGGGAGATTATTTTACTCCTGCAACATATACAAGACTCTGTGAACTTTATGGTGGAAGCCATATAAGAAATAGGTTTGCTTAATTCACGCACCACTGCAGAGGCTTATGGCTACGCCAGTAGACTGCTGACGCGGACTCCAGTAAAGGCGTGGAAGGCCTACCCTTCACAGGAGAGGCCTTATTTGGAGATGAGCTAGACAAATGGATCTCCAAAGCTACTGTGGGTAAGTCCACATATCTCCCTTCTGCAGCTCCCCCAGCCAGGAAGGCCTACTCGGTACCTAATCTACAGTCCTTTTGGCCTGCCAAATTTAAGGGCAAATCCAGAGGTTCTTCTACAGCCACCAGAGGCGCTAAAGGTAAACCACGCAAACCAGCAACTGCCGGTTCTCAGGAACAGAGCTCAAGCTCTGCTTCCTCAAAGCCTTCAGCATGACGGTGGACTGCGATGCCTGGAAGACTGGCGGGTGGGAGCACAACTAAAAAATTTCAGTCGTATCTGGACAGGTTCGTGCCAGGATCCCTAGGTCAATAGATCTTATTTCCCAGGGCTACAGACTGGAGTTTCAGGAAATCCCACCTCACAGATTCTTCAAATCAGGCTTACCAGTTTCGCAAGAGGCAAGTATAACCTTCAAGGACGCCATTCAAAAACTGATACAGACTCAGGTCATTGTTCCAGTTCGACCTCATCTGCAAAACAAGGGGTATTATTCCAACTTGTTTGTAGTACCGAAACTGGATGGTTCGGTAAGACCAATTATGAACCTCAAGTTGTTGAACCCATACTTACGAGTGTTCAAATTCAAGATGGAGGCTCTGAGAGCGGTGATCTCAGGTCTGGAGGAAGGGGAATTCCTAGTGTCTCTGGATATCAAGGATGCGTACCTTCACATTCCGATCTGGCCGCCTCACCAGGCTTATCTACAGTTTGCACTGCAGGACTGTCACTACCAGTTCCAGACCCTGCCATTTGATCTCTCCACGGCACCGAGGGTGTTCACTAAAGTGGTGGCAGAGATGATGTTTCTACTCTGCAAACAGTTAGTGAACATAATTCCGTACCTGGACGATCTTCTGATAAAGGCAACGTCCAGGGAGCGGTTGTTGGACAGCATTGGCCTCTCAACAAGACTACTCCTGGATCATGGGGTGGATTCTGAACTTACCAAAATCTCACTTGGGACTTACGCAGAGGCTTCCTTTCCTGGGAATGATACTGGACACAGAGTCTCAGAGCGTTCCTTCCCTTGGAGAAGGCTATGGTAATCCAGTCGATGGTTCAGGCTGTCCTGAAGCCAATCTGGATCTCTGTGCTTCTATGCATTCGCCTTCTGGGGAAAATGGTGGCCTCTTACGAGGCACTTCAGTACGGACGGTTTCATGCAATGCCCTTCCAGCTTGATCTTTTGGACAAATTGTCCGATCACATCTTCACATGCACCAGAGGATCTGTCTGTCGCCAAGAGCCAGAATCTCCCTTCTGTGGTGGCTACAGACTTCTCACCTCGTCGAGGGTCGGAGGTTCGGGATTCAGAATTGGATTCTGCTAACCAGACGCAAGCCTCAGAGTTTGGGGAGCAGTCAAGTCGGGAAGTCGTCCTTCCAATAAACATCTTGGAACTCAGGGCAATCTACAACGCCCTTCTGCAGGCCTCATCTCTACTTCGGAATCAGGCTATTCAAGACCAGTCGGACAATGTAACGGCGGTAACGTACATAAACTGACAGGGCGGAATGAAAAGCAGAGCAGCAATGTCAGAGGTGTCAAGAATTCTCCTCTGGGCGGAAAAACACGCTGTGGCATTGTCGGCGGTCTTCATTGTTGGAGTAGACAACTGGGAAGCAGACTTCCTCAGCAGACACGACCTGCACCCGGGGGAGTGTGGCCTCCACCCGGAGGTGTTCCGGTGGTTGACACGTCTGTGGGGATATCCACAGATCTATATGATGACTTCTTGGCTCAACAAGAAGCTTAAGCGGTAATGTTCCAGGTCAAGAGACCCGCAAGCAGTGGCAGTAGACGCTCTGACAACTCCGTGGGTCTGCCAGCTGGTTGTACGCGTTTCCTCCACTTCTTCTGATCCCAAGAATTCTAAAGACAATAAAAAGAGAAAATGTTCAAGCAATCCTCATTGCTCCGGACTGGTCTCGAAGGGCTTGGTACGCGGATCTTCTCGAGATGCTGCTCGAAGACTCGTGGCCTCTACCTGTTTGCGAGGATCTTCTGCAACAGGGCCCGTTCGTCTATCAAGACTTACCGCTGCTACGTTTAATGGCATGGAAGTTGAACGGCTGATTCTAGCCAGGAGAGGGATTCCTGACAGGGTCATCCCGACTATGATCCAAGCCAGAAAGGGGGTAATGTCTAAACATTACCACTGTATATGGTAAAAGTATGTCTCTTTGTGTGAGAGCAAAGGATCTTCTGCTGGGACGACATCTGCTTTTTCTGCAGTCGGGAGTAGATGTGGGCCTACACCTAGGCTCCATTTAAGTCCAGATTTCAGCCTTGTCTATTTACTTTAAGAAACAATTGGCTTCTCTCCCTGAGATCCAGGCATTCTTGAAAGGTGTTCTGCATATCCAGCCTCCCTTTGTGCCTCCCACGGCACCTTGGGATCTCAATTTGGTGCTGCAGTTCCTCCAATTGGACTGATTTGAACCGTTACAGGAGGTAGACATAAAGTATGTCACAAAAGTCCCTACTTAATTTCCCATGAGGACAGAGCTGAACTTAGAACTTGTCAGCAATTTCTTCCTAAGTTGGTGTCCGCGTTTCACATCAACCAACCTGTTGTGGTTCCGGCTGTTATGGACACCTCTGCGACTTCAAAGTCTTTGGATGTTGTGAGGGCTTTGAAGGTGTATGTAAAGAGAACAGCTTGTCACAGGAATTCCGACTCGCTGTTTGTTCTCTATGATCCCAATAAAATTGGGAGTCCTGATTCAAAGCAGTCTATTGCACGCTGGATCAGGCTCACCATCCAACATGCATATTCCACGGCAGTATTGCCGGTTCCAACATCTGTACAGGCCCACTGTACTAGGTCGGTGGGTTCTTCTTGGGCGGCTGCCCGTGGTGTCTCTGCTTTACAGCTCTGCCGAGCAGCTACTTTGTCAGGTTCGAACACGTTTGCAAAGTTTTACAAGTTCGATACTTTGGCCTCTGAGAACCTTCAGTTTGGTCATTCAGTTCTGCAGGAATCTCCGCACTCTCCCACCCGGTTTGGGAGCTTTGGTAATACCCCATGGTACTAAATGGATTCCCAGTATCCCCAAGGACGTAAGAGAAAATAGTATTTTAATTTCCTACCTGCAAATTTTCTCGTAGTCCGTAGGGGATATTGGGCACCTGCCCGGTGCTTCGTTCTTCCTGCACTGTTGCTTAGTTAAGTATTCTGGTTGGTTCAGCTGTTGCTGTCCCTGTTTTCAAGTTAGGGTAGCATGGCTTTCCTATTGTTCTGTGTGTGCTGGTTCGTAATCTCACCACTTTCCTTATCTATCCTTCTCTCAAAGTATGTCCATCTTCTCGGGCACAGTTTCCTAGACTGAGTCTGTTAGGATGGGCATAGAGGGAGGAGCCATCGCAGACTAAAAAATTCTTAATGTGCCCAAGGCTCCTAGTGGACCCGTCTATACCCCATGGTACTAAATAGATTCCCAGTATCCCCTACGGACTACGAGAAAAGGATTTACCGGAAAGTAATGAAAATCCTATTTGCTATACATTAAGTGCTGAATGTATTTAAAACTATTTTTTTTAAATAATCTACTGCAATGCACTATGTTTATTCATGGAGCGAATCCGTTCAATTAATATCTTTCCTACACTTAACATAGACAAGAATAGGATCGCAGATTTAGTCTGTTTTTAAAACTGACCAAAAACCAACCTATGTAAAACTACTGCAATAACTACCCAAACAATAGACTCGCCTGAGGCAAGAGTGTGTGGGTGAAGCACTGATCACAATGTACTATGCAGGCTTATACCACTTTTACACTCGCACTCCCGGGTCACTCCCGGGATGCTTCCCGGGATGCATCCCGGGATGCATTCCCGGGACTGACCCCTTTCACACTGCATTAAGACCTGGGATCGACCCGGGACAGCCCCATTTACACTGATCCCGGGATATCCCTGCAAATGCATTAGTATGTCATTAGAAATGGCCTTGGGCTCAGAAAAGATGACATCAGCTTTTCTGAGCCCAAGAAAGCTCCAATCCAAGTCCTTTTAACAGTCCCGGGATAGTGAATCCCGGGACGGACCCTTTCACACTACACAGCTTCCCGGGACGGTCCCGGGTTCAACCCTGCTTTTGACCTGGGATGAAATCCCGGGATGCTCGTCCCGGGAAATTGTCCATGTACCCATTTACACTGAGAAGAATCCCGGGATGATGTGCGTTCACGTGCAATATCCCGGGATTTTCCTGCGAGTGTAAAAGGGGTATGAGTTAGGTTTCAAAATTTAGTAAAGGTTAAAAAAAAAGAAAAAAAAAAAAAAAAAGGAAGGCTAATTTTTTGTGTGCCCCCCCCCCAAAATAAAATAAATAAATACAATAATAATAATATTACAAAAATCATAACTGGACATATCAGCCTGGCATTGGACAATAGCGCATTTAAAAAGCTCCCAAGCAGTACATATCATACTTGCCTACCTGACCCTCTCCATGAGGGAGAAAATGCTCTGTTTCTGGACTCTCCTGGTAATGTATAATTGTCATCACCTGTGGTCAGCTAGTTAATTGATAAGAAAGGTGTTTCACCACAGGTGATGGCAATCATACATTACCAGGAAAGTCCAGAAACAGAGCATTTTCTCCCTCATGGAGAGGGTCAGGTAGGCAAGTATGGTACATATGTGTGCTGGTTTTTTTTGGTAAATTATATGGTACAAATGTTTTTTAAAGGTCTGCTGCCATGGTTCAGTTTTCCATATAAAACTCTTAAGCACCCACATATGCAGATTAGGCTATTCTCTGTTAAATAACCATTTCTCCGTAAGTGGCTCCACAGTCATTTTTGTTATTGTTCTATGTATCTAATCAAGCAAAATCCCATTCTGTATGGTAGGCGCCCACATCAGTCTTCTTTTGGTCAGCAGTCTGCTTGGAACACTTACCTTCAGTGGTGGTGGTACCAATTTTTTTAGAATTTTGATTTATTTCTATAGCGCCATCAAGTGTCCATAATGCAAATGCACACTCTCAACACAATAGAAGACTGTTCAAATAGACAATATCAGATTTCATCCCTTGTATTAAGACTACGAAGTGTCTGGCTGATCTATTCTTTACAGTAGCATTCAGTGACCCAGTGACCTGGGAGTGGCAGACATAGCTGACCAATGGATGCCCTACAGCTTGCCAGTATCGCCTTGTGCACTTTTAGAGCCTGAATGTATACATTGCGATGCTGTAGGAGTTGTGCATTAATGGAGAAGATAATAGCTGTGATGCTTTAAAGCTTGCAGAAACTTAGTTTCTGTATGATTTAAGTCCCATATATGCTTAGAAAATAGGCCCCTTAAATGCAGTTAGTTAGAAGACCTCATTATAAGCTCCAAAACTTGCACTCTGTACATGTAGAACTGCCAATTATGCGCTGGACACACATACGCTAGATCTAAAAATGTGTGTTGCTAAAAATACAGATGTGCACGTCTCTCCATTCACAAACATTGCATTTTTATGTCCACTCTTAAGAGGGGTGGTATTCATGTGACCGCCGGTCAGCTGACCGACAGTCACATGACCTCCTCCGTGAGCCCGACGGCTCACTATCCCGATGGTCGGCATGCCGACCAACAGGGACTATTTCCACTCGTGGGTGTCCACGACACCCATAGAGTGGGAATAGAACCCGTGGCGACCGCAGGTCGCCACCGAGCTCGCAGCGTGGCGAGCGCAGCGAGCCTGCAAGGGGCTTGCTGCACTCGCACCTCCCTTACCGGCGTCGGTAAGGTGACCGGCGGTCAGGAGACCGCCGGTCACCAGTACTACACCCCTTAAGAGGGGTGTTTCTCAAAGCTTGGGGAGAGATAATTTACTAACCAATCCGCTTCTAGCTGTCATTTTACAGGCTGCGTTTGAAAATTGTCAGGAGCTGGTTGGTACAGTGGGGCAGATGTAATAAGCCTGGAGAAGTGATAAAGCTGTGATAAGTGCAAGGTGATAATGTACCAGCCAATCAGCCCTTAGCTGTAAATTTACATAATGCACCAGCCAGTCGGCTCCAATATCACCTTGCACTTATCACTGCTTTATCACTTCTCCAGGGTTAATGCATCTCCCTTCCTAAGCTTTGATAAATATCTTACTAAATCAGGTCATTACATTAGTCTAATTATGTCCAGGTGCAAGTATGCTAATGCACTTGGTAATAGACCCTGCAATGCAGAAACTGATCTATAAAACACTAACGATTATACTATAGAATGGTTCCATAGGCCATGGGTCAGCTGTTTGCATCATAAAGGCCATTGTTCTAGAGCCGTTACCACAGTGAATACAGGAGAGGTGAGGGGAAGGACGTGCTAGTTGCAGAGGATCGCTGTGTTTCTGGTGTTAGGCACATTGGTAGGTGCACCTCTCGTTACATTTACCAAGCAGCCCTAGGGGTCTATTTATGAACCAGTGCCAACCCCTTTCTCTGTTTCTACTTAAGAAGAGGGTCACCGCAGGGACTTCACTGATTTTTCTTGTGGTCTCTGTTTGCCGTTTTCCGTATTATGATAGCTTGGTATGGTGTGAGGACTGCGGCGTAGGTGGGGACATTGTTGTTCATCGCTCTTCAGTGTGGTGTCTGTGCGGCCAGAGAGGCTTTGTAGCGTTCTCTCCAGGCCATGTCTCACCGAGCGAGTGCTTTCTGCTCCAGCTTCACTCCGGCAGTGTCCTGCTTCCAAGGAAATGGAACTAGCAGCCTCCTAGGATAAATTGGCTGCACAAATGATTCTGTATTGTTACAGCATAGAGTGTTGATTTGTATGGGGACTGTTGTAATAGATAGACCCCCAAGTATCTTTACTGGAATATGTTGTCAGTCTCTTACTCCTCTGCTATAGAATAACTATTACTGTATCGTTAGTGAATGAAAGCGCAGAGAGAGTCCCACTACAGTGTGTGTGTGCGTTATTGGATTGCATTGTGGTAACCTTGTAGGCTCCGATACTGTGTCTGCGATTTATTATTGTCTCCCATAGATTCACTCCCCTTTCTCCCTACTCACAGGATTCCCATGTCCGGGATCCCCGCAGTGTCTGTCTTTTTCTGGTGACAGTCACTCCCCAAGGTGCCTCCAGCGTTGGCTGCAAGCCTGGGCCTGTGCTTACTGTAAAACAAAGATGTGCTGTTCTGCATAGTAACCCTATATTTTTATAGTCTGTGTGTGATATAGATAGCTACACAAACATACACACACACACACACACACACACACACACACACACACACACACACACAGTTCATGCTCTGACGGTAGGGCCTAGCAGTGACCCCTCTCTGTACCACCCCCTTTATTAAGTTTTCAAATAAACTGATACAAATAGTTACATTCTGGCCGACAGCTGCCACTTACCAATATGGAAACAGAACATGCCATATACACAATTTCTAAAGATCAGAAAAAACGTCAGTCAAGATGAAGACTATTCTAGCCAATCAAAAGTGATAGCCGATAGGTTCATTACAAGAGGTTATGATAAAGAATGAGAAAAAGAAAGGAATCGTGCTTATAAGAAGGAAAGATCTCAACTAATCGAACAACAACAAAAGGCCGCCAATGAAACATCTAGAGGAAGATCATTCCTAACCCAATATAATAAAGAGAATAGAAAAATAAAAAATATATTGGAGAAACACTGGGATATACTTCAAAAAGGATGCGGTACTAGGCCCACAGCTTCCCCATTACCCAATAATAACCAGTGACGTGCGGTGGGGTGAGGCAGAGCCTTTCCTGTCATACTTACGTTTAAACCAGAGTTTTGACTGAATAAAATATATGAAAAATACTGATAATTTGTTTGAAATATCTTCTTTGCATTATTCTAATAATTTTTATAGCCCAAACTCTGGAGTAAAAAGTCTTTGGCAGGTTAGGCAGTGCCTCACCTGTGTATCTTTTCTGCACATCTCTGATCAAACCTCACCAAATTTCCAGGAGTTTGTTTTATACTGCTGCACCTGTGTATAATGCCCAGATGTGCCCTCTGGCTCATATATTGCATGTAAATCTGGCTCTGGGGTTAGCCAGTGCCTCCTGAGCCATTTAGCTCACTGCACATCCCTGATAATAACCTATAGAAAAGCTCCCAATTTAAAAAGTATCGTAGCTCCAAGTTCACTCAGGAGTATTAAGGAAACCTCCGACGTTATGGGAAATTCATTTTTCAGTAAAAAAAAAAAATCAGGCTGCTATCCATGCATGAAGTGCAAATGCTGTAAATAAATGGAATAAAAGTCGAACTATCCAAATCAATGAGATAAAATGATTAAACTTAAAGATACTCTCAATTGTATCTTTACACTTGTAATATATAGAGTAATTTGTGATTGTGGCATTGTATATGTGGGAAAAACAAAGAGAATCCTCAAACTGCGTATACTAGAGCATATGAGAAATATCAATAATAAGATATTAACGCACAGCCTTCCAAGACACTTTTTGGCAAAACACAATTCGGACACAAGTGGCCTTAAATTCACTATACTAGAACAGATAAAAGAAGATCTAAGAGGTGAGAATCCTATTGGATTTTCACATTAAATTCATTAATACCTTATGGCCTCAATGAAGGCATTGACATTGTGTCATTCCTGGAAAATTCTAAAGAACTGAGAATTTTAGGGTCCTGGTTTTATCAATGTCAATATTGAGAGTATGAATTAAATACCAACGTGTATCATACTATATGTAAATGAGGATACCTTAATTTATCTATAACTTCCCATTTAATACCAATTTCCCATTTAGCATCAAGTTCCTATTTACTAGTACAGGTTGAGTATCCCATATCCAAATATTCCGAAATACGGACTTTTTTGAGTGAGATAGTGAAACTTTTGTTTTCCGATGGCTCAATGTAAACAAACTTTGTTTAATACACAAAGTTATTAAAAATATTGTATTAAATGACCTTCAGGCTGTGTGTATAAGGTGTATATGAAACATACATGAATTGTGTGAATGTACACACAGTTTGTTTAATGTACAAAGTTATTAAAAACATTGGCTAAAATGACCTTCAGGCTGTGTGTATACGGTGTATATGAAACATAAATGCATTCTGTGCTTAGACTTGGGTCCTATCGCCATGATATCTTATTATGGTATGCAATTATTCCAAAATACGGAAAAATCCCATATCCAAAATACTTCTGGTCACAAGCATTTTGGATAAGGGATACTCAACCTGTATCTAAAATACCAAGATCATATCTAAAAATATACATTAGAATGTATTTTCGATCATTAACATTATGTTTGCATATTATGTATCATGTACTATATAATGGAAAATATGTATATTATTGCACCACATTTATAGAAACTGTTATCTATGTTAAGTTGCAATCTATGTGATGAGTATGGAGAAACCAATTGTAAAGTGTAATTCACCTGGGAGATTTATTTTCTACACACTTATTACCTGTAAATGACATATATACTATTAAGCACATTCACACCCCTAGTAACGTTACACCATCCGAAAAAAGTTTTTAGAAAGAATAGTTTCATAAAACAAACATAAACTTCTCTTAGTAAATAAAGTATAAAGAACGATAAAAGCATTTATTTAAGAAACTAAAGCCTAGGTTGCTAGCTGGCGGCCCACGGATTCACAATAATGACACCGCTAACATTTCCTACACGTGGAAAGCAGGCGGACAGCTTGCGTTCCACTCACTGTAAGATAGCGCTACTGACACTTCCGGGATATGGAGCGCAGGCCGTCAGCTTGCGCTCCACCTCCTTGTTACAGGACACACATCATTTATATTGAAGTGCGGGCGGACGGCTTGCGCTCCATAACCACACACTGAGGGGCAGATGTATTAACCTGGAGAAGGCATAAGGAAGTGATAAACCAGTGATATGTTCAAGGTGATAACGGCAGCAGCCAATCAGATCCTAACTGTTAATTTACATATTGGAACTGATTGGCTGGTGCCTTTATCACCTTGCACATATCACTGGTTTATCACTTCCTTATGCATTCCACAGGTTAATACATCTGCCCCTGAATCACCAATGAAATATGAAAATGAGGCTTGGACCTACCCGGAAACAGCGGTAACCCGGAGCTGAAACGCAAACTGGCAATTCTAGCCTGCAGCAAACGCCACTGGTCCACTAGTGATTGTGAGCACTAATGGATTTAAACTGAATCATTAAATTTATGTTATAGATAACTTGTATGAAAATTTGAAACATAATTAACTCCCTTAGAATCAACTAATTAAAAAACAGGAAGTGATGTAAAACCTGAGGAGGTTTAAATAGAGGGGGTTGGAGATCTTCAGCCTCATTGTCTGATAAGACAGCTGAACAGGAAGGATTTCTATTGAGGCGCACACAGGAGAGGTAATTACATATGGCTAATTGACATTATGATGATATGGGGTTTTGGATCCTAAAGGGGGGTACACACGGAGAGATCTGTGTTTAAAATCTAAGCAATCCGACTAGATTGCTTAGATTTTAAGCACGGATCTGTCGTGTGTATGCCCCCCAGCGATACTGCCGCACATTGCTATCGCTGGTGCTAGATTGGCCTGCAGTCCGTCCGTCCCCCTCACTCAGCACATCGCGCTGTGCTGAGTTGGGGGGCGGATGTGTGCTCAGCGGTCTGTGTTAAGATCGCTCAGCACACATCTCTCCCATCAGTACTGCCCTTAATGGTGCTAATGGATTATTTATTATTTATAGATCTTAAAAGGAGTCTAATTTGGGACCCTTAATTCCTCCCATAAAAGCCGGGACCTATAACCTAATTGACCATACAGGCACATAAAGGAAAGGTAATCCTTTATAATTGAATTGACATATTATGAATATTGGATAGATAGAACCTAATGGTGAATATTGAATACTAAATAGTAAACACTTATAGGCTAAAAAGGATTCTAAATTGGGACCTGAATTGGATATGAGCTAAGAATATAAGTCAGTCTCATGGTCCATGGTGACACTATTCTGTGCAGGCTGGAATAATCAATCAGTCTCAGTAAGTAGATCTAATATTAATCACAGTCTATTGATAGAATAATATTGTACCTTAAAATCATGTTACCCGGTCTATCACAATATTAGGTGGCCTCCTAAAAGGGATCCCAGAGGCTCAACGCCATATTATGACTATTTGAGCCATAAATTGGGTAAAAGAAGTATAGAAATATTAAGTACATTTAACACCAAGGATGGAAATACCAATATAATTCATAATTTGGTTGTAATTCTGTCAATTTATTATTAAGGTCACAACTCTTAACCACAATTAAGAGTGATAATCACATGAAAGAACTACATAGCATCTTAAAAATCCATGAACATTGAGTAAGTAATAATATATCTAATATGTCTCACGAGTGACTAACACTAAGAACGTGTTTAAATGCACTGTTTAAATCTATGTTGCACATCATTGGCTTTCCGTTCATAAAAGACACTGTAAAGAGGTGCTATAATGCTCTTGCAAAAGATATTTTTCTGACAAATCTCTTTCTATCCTTCGTTTTCTGCCTATTTCACTGTAAAATAGAATATGCATCTTTCGTACCGATATGTTTCCAATGAAGCTTGTTTTTCTGATGTAACTATACCCGAAAATACCCAATATGGATACAGTTTACCTTAATAACGGCATTTGTTTGATGTTCTTTAATAATTTAATAGAAATACACCAACAAACTGTACATCTTGTCTTCCAAATTTGATTTTATGTAGCCATGTCAACTATGTAAAAACATGTCTCCTGCATAATCTTTTACCATGATGTATGGCTATTGAGACAGCCCTTTTTTATGTATTATGTTCTAGTTTTTTGCTATACCCCTGACGAAGTCTTGGATGACAAAACGCGTTGAGTGTTTTACGGATTGATTACTTAGATCCAGAAATGAAAGGAAACAACTGATTTTCAAGATATATACTGTATCTATGGAATAATATTTTACGAATATTTTATATGGACATCTAAATGTTTTTAAGAAATATGTTCATATATTGAAATTATTGATATTGGTTGTACTCAACGAATTACTTACAGTGGTTTCTAGAATAAATGTAAGATCTTCTTGATAAATTTGAAAGTTTACAACCTATAGAAAGTTATAAGAGTAGGTGCCCCTAAAGAAACTATCTTTCTATATCTACCCAATAGACCCTTTCATGAAGAGGACCAATCTGTGGGGAGCTGCCGAACTCCCCATAAGATAAATATCATTTGGTACGGAGAACCATCTTTATTGAACAAAAAATATAAAAGTTTTATAAGCGCAGTACTAGTTACTAAATATATGTGTATGTGTATATGTTCATGTTCTGACAGTAGGGCCCGGCAGTGACCCCTCTCTGTACCACCCCTTTTATTACGCTTTTCTCTCTTACCACCAGATACATTATTTACTCTACACCAGGCATGTCCAACCTGCGGCCCTCCAGCTGTTGTGAAACTACATATCCCAGCATGCCCTGACACTGTTTTGCTGTCAGAGAATGCTAAAGCTGTGTCAGGGCATGCTGGGATGTGTAGTTTCTCAACAGCTGGAGGGCCGCAGGTTGGACATGCCTGCTCTACACACAAGTGCATCTAGATGTATTGCGGCACTGCTTAATCCCAGTGCTGTCATGGTAGCTTGGCGACATATGGACCGTCTGAGGCTGTAAAGTTTCTTTTATAGCATAAAGAATAACCTGACACAGATGAGCCCCTTATATTGCTTTTTCTTCATCCTTCACCCCTGTTACAGTAAGCAGGGGGAGGCATAAGTAGTGATCAAAGGGTTAATGTTCCTAAGTTCATTGTCTGCATAAAATATATAATCAACTGTTCTTCCCATATGGGTAACCATGGAATTATCCCCCCAAAGCCTCACACGTTGTGTATGAATTTAATATCGGACGGGCACAGGCACGATCTATTGGGAAATTTAGATAATTACCTAATGGCAGGGTTTCAGATTAGTGGTTGTTTCTATATTTATCCAACAAGCTTGTACGGCTGTGTAAGGAAGTGTTGCATATATGTTCTGTATACGTTTATGCTGAATGTCCTGCAGTTGAAATAAGTTGGGAGATGTTTGCTGATTGATTGCCTTCTAAACATGCTCTGTCACGGGCAGCCCGCTTCCTATTGTATTGTGCCTCATTCCCTGGGGAGAGGTGCCACTCTGCTGTAGCAGCTGTGCCTCGCAGTGCTGACATTTCACATTTGCAGAACTGACTACAGTGTTGGTTTAGAAATCATTGTTATAAAATGAGTGGTTCCTTCTACATCTATTTCAAACCTTGACAAAACCTACTGTGTGAAAATATATTATGTATAATTGTAACTGTTCTGTCAAACTTCTGATTGTCTTATCCACTTAGGGTTCTATCTGGGATGTGCACCAGTAGCGATCTCTCTAGAATGCAGTGATTGCTGCACCACTTCTCCCACCCGCGTTTCACTGCATGATAGGGCAGGACGCATTTGACAGTTTTAAAATTGGGCTGGGGGCGGCGCTCTGCTGAAACAGCCTAGCGTGATCACAACGCCAGTTCTCGTAGCGCGTTTTAGTATGAAATAGCTGCTTGCTTGCACAGAAAGTGGTCACACGCATATGCCTGGGTAGGCCGGGCATTCTAATTTTACATATTTTGGTGTTTTACATACAGTAAATGTGTCTCATGCATACAGTAAATGTATACCCATGTTAGGAAATGCATCTGTTGTACCTTCTACAGGATAGCTACGGAAACACATGGATAAAGCAGACGTGTATGACGCTGATGTGGAGGTGAATGCATTTAGAAATATATACGTGCTATGGTCCAAATGCACTAGCCTGAGATTTGTGCTATATTGACAAAAAATTGTCTGCAAATTCTGGCTACTACATGTGGACTATTTCTTTTGTCTCGAGTATAGTTTGTCGCATGTTTCTGTATTATAGGTCAGTGATATACATAGAATGCAACAAGCAAGCGGAACCACATTTGGGGACTATTTTAATGGAAATATCTGAATATATGCGTAGTGTTTTTTTTGTTTTTTTTATATAGTTTTAGCCTTGTAGCATTTTTTTTTTTTACATTTGTTTTTTATTTATTTTATTTTCAGTGTAAGTAGCCAATGCCAACAGCAGACTTTAAATGGCTCGAATCACTCGATTTTGTATGTGAGAGTCGATACGTGGCGTTTGTAATGAGCTTCTACTTTGAGTAGGAGTTCATTTATACGAAAGCACCTTATGTTTTCTTCTAGGAACCCGTAGTCCATTCCAAAATTCTGCCAGCTCTTATTTTAACATGACCAGGCTTTCAGCAGAGTCCAGTCAAATGTCAGCGCTGCAGACGATATTGAAGTATAAGGCTTTGTCTATGTTCTAGTTGCTCACTCCATTGCCGTAAAAGGTTTTGAGCAACAGAGCTGAACTTTCTTATTACTGAAGGCTAAACCGCTTTGTCCAGAAATCAGATATGACTTTTGAGTCTCTGGTGTACGCTTAAACACTTCCCAAAATGAAAACACAGCTATGCTTTGATTTAAGTGTCTCTGTATACTACAAAACAATATTTAGCGGCACAAAATGAAAAGATAGTTAATTTTAGAAAGTGATGTGAGATCCTCTATAATCTGGGCTTTACTTTGTGCAATCCTTCTTACCATATAGATTTATTTCTAATACGTGTTAATGCTAGAAAATAGGTTTTTCCTTTTTGTGATGAAATGAAAATATGTATACACTTGTTTCCAAGCTGCAGGCAGCAATCGGAAATCCTTATATAGAAGTCCTCGCCAGATATCTTTTCCCCTTGTATCAGATCAGCTGCCATTTTTCCCTAACTTTTTGCGTCTTCATACATCTCTTAACACTACTGTAGTCTGGTAGGTAATCTATGCAACCAAAAACTGAGGGGCAGATTTATTAAGCCTGGTGAAGTGATAAAGTGGAAGGGGATAAAGCACCTAACTACCAAGTCACAGGCTTCCGGAGGGCGCCAGCGCCATCATGAGGACGCCGTACCATGGCAAGATCCGCCGCTGTGCCCCCCCCCCCCCCCCCACTGGTCCCCTGCTGTGTGAAGTTTCCCTTCGTGGGGGGTACCTTTGCTGTGCAGTGCGCGATGACGTCATTGCGCACCGCACAGCATTATGGCACAGACGCTAGGGGTCATAATTGACCTCTAGTGTCTATGCTGATCCGAGGAGAGGAGCGGCGCTGGCGGCTGTCTGCAGCGGTCTGGAATCAGGAGCCGGGATGGTAAGTATACATTTTTTATTTATTTTTTTATCTTCCAGCGGCGCTACAGGGGGCACAAATGGGGGCTTAACTGACCACGCCCCCGTATGAAGCCACGCCCTATCGTTTTGCCCGGGGCGCCACAAGGGCAAGAACCGGCCCTGATTAAGATGATAGTTTACTCCAAGGGTAATTCGCCAAGAGACCTTATGCTTCACCACTTAACGCAGCCATGTAGGACAGGATGTCTTAGCATTACAATGTGTGAAAAAGTCACCGGAGAGGTGTTATCTAAGCTTGCTCCTCTGGCGAGCTCTCTTCCTCTGGGCCCCAGACGCATTGACAAGTTTTAGGAAAAGCCGCAAGATGTCACATTGGGGAAGAGGTACAGTATCAAGCTTTGGAGAGTGAGAAAGTTTAGAATTTGGAAAGGAAATGGAACATATCTGAGGTGGAAAATATTTCTTAAAAAAAATTGGAGACACTGTCTGGTGTAGTTCTGGAGCATCACTGGTGGCTCGGCTCATCCTCAGGGATTTATATGCATGGGTTGATGATGATCTCTCATGCTTTGGCCAAGGCCTCCTGTGCACAGTGAAAGCTCTGTGCTCCACACAAGTCATTCGTTTTCCTACACATAAAAGTGGGCACACTCTTGACCTGGTCTTCCAGATACAACTCATTTGTATGAACGACAGTTCAGATAACACACATTCTCTACCCTCTCCACTGTCTGCCTGCAAGATGGCGATTCGTTTTCAAGATTGGCTGACTTTCAAAGCCCTACATAGCCAGGGCCCAAGGTTTTTGAAGCAGCATCTGATTCCTTACTGCCCCTTTCAGTTACTGCAATCTGTAGATGTGGGACTTCTAGCAGTACCTAGAATCTACCTGAATTCATCTGGGGGTCGGCCTTTCAGCATTGCGGCTCCAACTCTATGGAACGCTCTTCCCCGCACAGTTTGAGAAGCCTTCATGCTAGAAACCTTCAAAAACTGACTTAACTTTCCTGTTTACTGAGACGTTATACGAATATCACTGTGTAAAGCTTGTCTGTGTTTTGTTTTGTTAAGGCAGATGTAAGTCACTTTTGTCCTATTGAGAGAAAAGTGCTATATAAATAACTTGTTATTATTAGCTGGTAGGTTGCTTTGGGCAGCTAATTTCATTTATCTCAGTCTTTGAAATGACAGAAGGCTGGCTGCTTGACACACCTCCCCTTTTGAATGTACAAGGCATGCGCAAACATTTTGGCAAAAGCAATGGGTGATTGCATCGGTAATGTAATACGTGTGGAAAAGCAGTAAAAACACTTCTCTTTTCTTTTTCTTTTTTTTTCCCAAGCAAAATATCTGGATAAAAAGGATTTCTCAATACATTTACCACCAAATAACACTGGAACTTATTAGTGTTCTCATAATTTGTAAGCAATACATTTGAACGCTGCTATCACGCACAGATTCTCCACTTGTATGATGGCTTTAGCAGTACGGTCCCCATTGGCGGCAAATGGAACACAGCGAAAATCCTTCCAGGCTTTGCGGAGTTCCTGCTGGGTAGAATTGCACTGCGCATACATATAGGTGAACGTACCTGATATATAAAGATTACTGTGACCACTGTGGTATGGCTTTACAAAACTCCTTTTATACAGTAGCTGTGCTTTTGTCTGTCTCAAAATTTCAAAGAAGGCAGCGTCCTGTAGTGTGCTAATCGATGTGAATTACCGTTCTATGGCTCAGATATTGTGCGGAAGCTGCAGGACATACCTGCTGGATGTCTTAGGAATATTTATTTCTGGTTTGTTTTTATCATCTGCTGTTTTTACGCTGCTCTTGCCTTTCCTGCTGATATTTCCTGCCCGGCATCTGTGAGTATGTGACCAGCATATTTAGCCGTATTGATGTAGTTTGGAAAGGTCCGTGGACTCTTTGGGAAGGGGGGATAAAAAAAACCAACAAATTTGTAGCTGTACTCTCCTATTTAGGAGCCATTGTATCAAACTAAGAGACCCATCTATCAACGAGTAATGTAATTGATAAATGTTTTTTGATAAATAGTGCTCCAGCCAATCAGCTCCCAACTGTCTCTTTTCAAACACATGACAGGAGCTGATTGGCTGGGGCACCATTTATCATATGCAACGAGTTTTCTTACTTGTTGATAAGTCCCTAACCTTGTGGTCAGTCCTCCGCCATTCATTATCAGTGGTATGCATTTAAGAGTTCTGCAGGTTTCTAAGGGTTCTGCAAAGATGCAAAATCTTCACTTTTCTTAGTTTTCCTCCCGATGGCGAATGCCTTAGCCATGTCACTGTCACAGCCATGTCACTGTCACAGCCATGTCACTGTCACAGCCATGTCACTGTCACAGCCATGTCACTGTCACAGCCATGTCACTTGATTCCAGAGGGATTACCATGATCTTCAGTGTCCAATTTTTGAAGTAAAGATATCGTATAAAGGGAGGCATTTGATATGCCGGCTGTCGGGACCCCGGCGCTCACCATACCGACACAGGAATCCCGACAGCCGGCATACCGACAACTATTCTCCCTCTAGGGGTGTCCACGACACCCCTGGAGGGAGAATAAATAGCGTGGCGAGCCACCGTGCCCGCAGCGCGTCGAGCCACCGTGCCCGCAGCGCGTCGAGCCCAACGAGCCCGCAAGGGGTTTGCGCTCAGCCCGCTGCCTACATGCTGACGGTCGGGATCCCAAGCGCCGGCATAACATACTACACACCGTAAAAGAAATCACTTGTATCTGGTGTCCCTGAAAGATTTTTTTTCATATATATTTACCCCCTCTGCAGCATGTTGCAATAAGAAATAATGATAATCGGGGGTGGGGATAATGATATCTAGGCTCCAAGTAAAAACTAAACAGCAAAGTATGTGTGTGCAAAAGGATGTAATGTCATATCCGCCTAAAGTCCCCATTTTTGACCGTTTAGTGGCTGTGTCCGGTCAGAATATTGGATGTTTGGCCTGATTTTTCGGCCAGGAGCGTTGATCAGGATGGGGTGCGACAGCCAGGAACGTTGGTCAGGATGGGTGGCGTCGGTCTGAAAAGGTGATCAGGATGGGTGGCATCGGCCTGAAACGGTGATCAGGATGGGTGGCGACAGCAAGGAACGTTGATCAGTATGGGTGGCGACGGCAAGGAATGTTGATCAGGATGGGTGGTGTCGACCAGGAACGTTGATCAGGATGGGTGGCGTTAATCAGTATGGGTGGCGTCAGCCGGGAACGTTGATCAGTATGGGTGGCATCAGCCGGGAACGTTGATCACGATGGGTGACGTCAGCCAGGGACGTTGATTAGGATAGGTGGCGTCGGCCAGGGACGTTGATTAGGATGGGTGGCGTCGGCCAGGGACGTTGATTAGGATGGGTGGCGTCGGCCAGGGATGTTGATTAGGATGGGTGGCGTAGGCCAGGAACAGTTGATCAGGATGGGGGGCATCGGCCAGGTACATTGATCAGGATGGGTGGTGTTGATCAGTATGGGTGGCGTCAGCCAGGAACGCTGATCAGGATGGGAGGCGTCGGCCAGGGACGTTGATTAGGATGGGTGTCGTCGGCCAGGGACGTTGATTAGGATGGGTGTCGTCGGCCAGGGACGTTGATTAGGATGGGTGGCGTCGGCCAGGGACGTTGATCAGGATGGGTAGCATAGGCCAGGAACAGGTGATCAGGATGGGGGGCGTCGGCCAGGGACGTTGATTAGGATGGGTAGCATAGGCCAGGAACAGGTGATCAGGATGGGGGGCGTTGGCCAGGGACGTTGATTAGGATGGGTAGCATAGGCCAGGAACAGGTGATCAGGATGGGGGGCGTTGGCCAGGGACGTTGATTAGGATGGGTGGAGTCGGCCTCTCACTGCGTCACACTGGTGTCCCTGACGGCAGACTGTGTATTGCTGAGGTTTCTCTGGTGGCCTGCATTTTCCCAGACCTTGGCCGTGGTAAGCCAAGCTGGTGCGGATTGAGGGCAGCGGCTATATGGTCCTGTCTGTGTGCTACCCCGAAACCTCGACCCAACCCTGGTAAGAGCAAGGAGGAGTCGGGCATGACATACAGATAGTATAAATTATGTGCGCAGGGGAGGCGACAGGTGTGTAGCGTTGTGTGCAGGGAAGAGGACAGGTGCATAGTGTTATGTGCGCAGGGAAGAGGACAGGTGTGTAGCGTTATTTGTGCAGGGAAGAGGACAGGTGCATAGTGTTATGTGCGCAGGGAAGAGGACAGGTGTGTAGCGTTATGTGCGCAGGGGAGGCGACAGGTGTGTAGCGTTGTGTGCAGGGAAGAGGACAGGTGCATAGTGTTATGTGCGTAGGGGAGGGGACAGGTGTGTAGCATTATGTGCGCAGGGGAGGCGACAGGTGTGTAGCGTTATGTGTGCAGGGAAGAGGACAGGTGCATAGTGTTATGTGCGCAGGGGAGGGGACAGGTGTGTAGCGTTATGTGCGCAGGGGAGGCGACAGGTGTGTAGCGTTATTTGTGCAGGGAAGAGGACCGGTGCATAGTGTTATGTGCGCAGGGGAGGGGACAGGTGTGTAGCATTATTTGTGCAGGGAAGAGGACAGGTGCATAGTGTTATGTGCGCAGGGAAGAGGACAGGTGCGTAGTGTTATGTGCGCAGGGAAGAGGACAGGTGTGTAGCGTTATTTGTGCAGGGAAGAGGACAGGTGCATAGTGTTATGTGCGCAGGGAAGAGGACAGGTGTGTAGCGTTATGTGCGCAGGGGAGGCGACAGGTGTGTAGCGTTATGTGCGCAGGGGAGGCGACAGGTGTGTAGCGTTATTTGTGCAGGGAAGAGGACAGGTGCATAGTGTTATGTGCGCAGGGGAGGGGACAGGTGTGTAGCGTTATGTGCGCAGGGGAGGCGACAGGTGTGTAGCGTTATGTGCGCAGGGGAGGCGACAGGTGTGTAGCGTTATGTGCGCAGGGGAGGGGACAGGTGTGTAGCGTTATGTGCGCAGGGGAGGCGACAGGTGTGTAGCGTTATGTGCGCAGGGGAGGCGACAGGTGTGTAGCGTTATGTGTGCAGGGAAGAGGACAGGTGCATAATGTTATGTGCGCAGGGGAGGGGACAGGTGTGTAGCATTATGTGCGCAGGGGAGGGGACAGGTGTGTAGCATTATGTGCGCAGGGGAGGGGACAGGTGTGTAGCATTATGTGCGCAGGGGAGGGGACAGGTGTGTAGCGTTGTGTGCAGGGAAGAGGACAGGTGCATAGTGTTATGTGCGCAGGGGAGGCGACAGGTGTGTAGCGTTATGTGTGCAGGGAAGAGGACAGGTGCATAGTGTTATGTGCGCAGGGGAGGCGACAGGTGTGTAGCGTTGTGTGCAGGGAAGAGGACAGGTGCATAGTGTTATGTGCGCAGGGGAGGGGACAGGTGTGTAGCATTGTGTGCGCAGGGGAGGGGACAGGTGCGTAGTGTTGTGTGCGCAGAGGGACAGGTACATAGGGTCCCTAAGGCCAAATTGTAATAAGCTTTAAAAAAGTGGTTGGTACTTTATCAATCGGCTCCTGTCATTTTTTTAACACATCCTGTAACATGGCAGTTAGGAAGCTGATTGGCTGCTACTTTATCACTCTTATCGCTCTTCACTTTACATAGAATTTGTCGGCAGATAAGAACCACTTGGCCCATCTAGTCTGCCCCTTTTTTTTTTTTTTTTTATATTATTTTTATCTCTAACCTTATTTGATCCTTATTTCTTTGTAAGGATATCCTTATGTCTATCCCATGCATGTTTACATTGCTCTACTGTCTTAGCCTCTACCACCTCTGATGGGAGGCTATTCCACTTGTCCACTACCCTTTCTGTGAAATAATTTTTCCGCAAATTTCCCCTGAACCTCCCCCCCTCCAGTCTCAGTGCATGTCCTCGTGTCCTATTGCTTCTCTTCATTTGGAGAATGTTTCCCTCCTGGACTTTGTTAAAACCCTTGATATATTTGAAAGTTTCTATCATGTCCCCCCTTTCCCTTCTCTGCTCCAAACTATACATATTGAGATTTCTTAGTCTTTCTGGGTATGTTTTGTGATGTAGGCCATGCACCATTTTAGTTGCCCTCCTTTGTACAGTTTCTAATGTATTAATATCCTTTTGAAGATATGGCCTCCAGAACTGAATACAGTATTCTAGATTAGGCCGTACCAATGACCTATACAGTGGCATTATTACTTTCTGCTGCTGATTCCTCTCCCAATGCAGCCAAGCATCTGACTAGCCTTCCTCATTGCCTCGTTACATTGCTTACCTGCCTTTAAGTCATCTGAAATAGTGACTCCTAGATCCCTTTCCTCCTCAGTAGTTTCCAGTATAGTGCCATTAATACTGTATTTAGCTTTAGGATTTTTGAGACCCAAGTGCATGATTTTTGCATTTTTTGGCATTAAACTGTAATTGCCAGACTCTTGACCATTCCTCTAGTCTACCTAGATCCTCAATCATTTTTTTTACCCCACCTGGTGTGTCTACCCTGTTGCATACCTTTGTGTCATCTGCAAAAAGGCATACTTTCCCTTTAATGCCATTTGCAATGTCACCAATAAAGATATTAAAAAGCACTGGTCCAAGTACAGATTCCTGGGGTACTCCACTGGTAACATTTCCCTCCTGTGAATGCACTCAATTTACCACAACTCTCTGTTTTCTATCCTTCAACCAAGATCTTATCCATTCAATAATCCTAATATCCAATCCCAAACTTTCAAGTTTATTTAGCAGTCTGCGATGTGGAACGGTGTCAAAAGCCTTACTAAAGTCTAGATAAGCTATATCCATGGCTCCACCTTTATCCATCACTTTAGTCACACAATCAAAAAAGTCAATAAGATTTGTTTGACATGATCTCCCCCCAGTGAATCCATGCTGTTTGGGATCCAGTAAATTGCCGGATTTGAGATAATCTACAACTCTTTCTTTTAAGAGTGTTTCCATCAATTTCCCTACTACTGATGTAAGACTCACTGGTCTGTAGTTGTTTGCCTCTTCCTTGCTTCCACTTTTGTGCAGTGGGACTACGTTTGCTCTTTTCCAGTCCCCTGGAATTACTCCTGTAGCTAATGACTGGTTGAATAATTCTGTCAATGGTGCTACCAGCACCTCTTTCAGTTCTTTTAGTATCCTTGGATGTATCCCATCTGGCCCCATAGATTTGTCCACTTTCAGCTTTGAGAGTTCTGTTAGGACCTTCTCCTCTGTAAATGTACTTGTGTCATTTTCCTGAATATCCCTGCAACTTAACTGTGACCCCTTCCCCTCTCTTTCAGTAGTAAATACTGAGCAAAAATAATCATTAAGATGATCTGCTATTAAATTGTCTCCTTCAACAAGACTCCCAGTGTCCGTCTTTAGTTTTATAATTCCGCCTTTTGTTTTTCTCCTTTCGCTTATATACCTAAAAAAAAGTTTTGCCTCCTTTACCCACTGACTGGGCCATTTTCTCCTCAGCTTGTGCCTTTGCACATCTGATTACCTTCTTTGTCTCCTTCTGTCTAACACTTCTTTTTGAGGCTTAATACATTTGAGCCTAAGATACCAGCTGATTTTTGATTAATTAGGGCCAGATGTACTAAGCCTTGAAAAGTGATAAAGTAGAAAGAGATAAAGTACCATCTTACCAGCTCCTGTCATCTTTCAAACACATCCTGTAACGTGGCAGTTAGGAGCTGATTGGCTGGTACTTTATCACTCTCCACTTTATCCCTTTTCAAGGCTTAGTACATTTCACGTTCATTTTTCCCATATGTGTTGCATTGCCCTTGCCTTCAGCTAATGTGGCTAAAGATATCTGTGTGCTCGTTCGACTACTTTTGTGTTGGCCCCATGTACGGCAATTTCTGATGATCCCCCCCCCCCCCCCCTTCCAGGGTTATATTTCTGAAAAGTAAAAGTGGAGGGGTTGCCAATGACATTCCAGCTATCATATATACTAGATACACGGGTGCTGGAATCTGACTGGTTGCTATGGGTAACATCCACTTAATGTTTATTTTTAGAAGCTCTAGTTACACATGGGGTATTCACCATGAAGCCTTCCCACTACACAGCCCAGTAAGCCCTGCCACAGATTTAGGGGGAGATGTACTAAACAGTGATAAGAGTAGAGAAGAGAAGTTGCCCATTGCAACCAGTCGGCTGCTTTGTATAATTTTATAGTATACAAATTATAAATGTTACTTCAATGCTGATTGGTTGCCATGGGCAACTTCTTCACTCTTTTCACTGCTTAGTACATATCCCCCTTAGTGTTCCCTTTTAGCGAAACGGTAGAAGGGTATGCTGGGTTGTGTAGTTCCACAGCACCTGGAGGGTTATGTTCTGTGGCCCTGTGTACAATAAATAGAGCCTCTGTAACACAAGAAGTAGAGGTGTTGCCTATAGCAACCACTCAGATTCTACTAAATCTACCCCTTGTGGTATTTTAAAGCGATACTTAATAAAATCTTTTAATAGGTCTCATTGGTGTAGATTTCTACACTATGTAGACAAGTGATTGGACACTGACTGCAAATAGATCAATTACATTTTATAGGCGTCAGTACTTTGTAGGTCCACACGTGCAGGGATTACACTACAGATGTGTCCACATACATCTGTCCTCCGTACGCTACAAGTCGTGTTACAGAATTCCATTAAAAGACCTCTTATTTGCAAAGTGGCCGTGACACTGTAACGTAGCATTTCATATGCAGATACGGCCGCAGTCACACACACACACACACACACACACACACACACACACACACACACACACACACAATATAGGCATGCCGCATATCATTTTAATCAGCATAAGCCTCTCCACATTGCTTTGCGAATAAGACACATTTTAATGGAAAAAGTTGTATGAAAAGGTGCTCAGAACTACAGAGTGGGCTGTTTGCCCAACTAGTTTCTGCATCACTCCCAAACGCTGTTCTGTTTTATCCCAGCATGTCCATGGCTGCTTGCTTTTCACATTTGTTGTATATTTACTGATAAATATGTGAAAGTGTCGTCTGGTTCGCGTTAAGAGAATTAACGTTTTGGTTTTATTGTACAATTTTTTTTTTTTTGTATTGAAAATGGTATTGCAATACATTAGTCCAGAGGTTTTCCCAAACATGGTCCTGAAGGCATCCAACAGTCCAGGTTTTAAGGATGACCGTGCATAGACTACTTAATTAGTACGTCAGTCAGTTTGATTACACCATCTGTGCAGAAGCAGGAATCTTCCTAAAACCCTGACTGTTTAGGTGCCTTGAGCACTGCGTTTGGGAACCACTGCATTAGTCTAATAGGCTTAGGTGGATATCCAATTACCTGCAGTACATTACCATGGGTAATGATATCGCCTGGGGCTATCCTATTAGCCCCGATAAGCAGGCTTATCGGAGATTGTCAGCACCAGTGTTTCGCTGGCAGCTCTGGATCCTGTTGTCCCAACATATGCAACTACGGCTCCCATGTCACATGACCCTTGCCTGGTCAGTGCATCCGGGGCGGTGGAAGAGGGGTGTATGACGCTGTGGGTCTGAATGCCAGCTTCCGGGCGCCCTCTTTGCAGTCCCCGGCTGCTGCTGCGACAGGTGTGAGGAACTGGCTGGAGGGGTTGAGAATGCTTATCTGGGATTTTGTTTCACCTGCCTCAAACAGACGAAACAAAATCCATGATAATTGCCAGCTTTTCGGGACCTCAGCGGCGCAAGCACATAGGTTTCACTGACCCTGTGAGTTTTCGCACACAAAAATATTTTTTAATGGGAGATCTAATTTGGGTACCCCATAAAAAATATTTTGGTGAAGCATCGGGAAAAATCACGAAAAACTCAGAAAGCAGTCCCAGAGTTATTCAATTCAGCACACTGTGAAGTCTGACTACAGGATTTCTGCTTGCCCCCTCCTGAGGTGAGAGAAGAAATCCGACAAAACTAGTGCCACAATGCTGTTTTGTGCCTAAGCGCGGCACATTTAAGTCTCTCCGACTTAAGTGCGCCGCGCTAAGGCACAAAACAGCATTGTGGCCTGTTCTCGCAACCTAACACCCAGTTTAAGACACGAGTATGGGCATTCTCTGGCATAACTGTGTGCTGAATTGAATAGAGCCGGGACCACCTTCCACGCGATATTCACATTGCGCTGAGTTGAATCTACCCCTTGAAGTCTGTGCATAGGGTATTCGCCGAGGTCATCTGGGATAAATCCAGGTTCAGCTGTATGTACATATTGCTATCCATTGTGCCACCAATTATAACTACTCCCTTTTTTAATCTGATACCAGAATGTATGAGGTATTTTCCTCACCTTCAGGTTTTGTCTGGGATTGACAGGTCCTTGGGTACTATAAGCTAATTAGGTCTGGTTAATGCTCTTGTGCTGATCCATCCCTCCAATAAGGCTGAGGACGGTTTTCTCCAAAGGTTGGGTGAGACTGCTCCAACTGCGTTTCCTATGTGTCTTCATTACAAGAACGCAAGATCTTCAGGTATTTCACACCTGCATTTTTTCTGCTGTGTTATTTGTAGTTTGCCACAAGCTGTGGTTTTCCATTACAGAAATGTATTTATTTATTTATTTAGTTTCTTTTATAACACAGCAAATTCCGTGGCACTTTACAATTGGACACAATGATAAAACAAAACTGGGTAATAAACATACAGTCATAGAGGTAGGAAGGCCCTGCTCGCAAGCTTACAATCTATAGGGAAATAGTGCCTTTCCTTGTGTATCAATGCCTATCTATTGCATATTTGTCCACTGGATTGCAAAGGTTCTAGGTGGGCTGTATGATATCACAGCAATGATGAACCCATGGTCAGAAAGAAGGGAAAGTGAAGGAAGAGAAAATATGTGGAGGATATGTGAGGACTGTACAGTGGGGATATAATCGGATAGGAAAGCTTATGAAGGTTGAATGAGCGGTTCTGAAATGTGATAAGCTAGCCTGAAGAGGTGAGTTTTCAGGGAACGTTTGAAGGTGGTATAGGAGGAGCGGCTATCTAACTTAACGTTTGAGAAGCCATGACCCATTGTTTGGTGCTTCCCAGTTTCCCTAGATATTCCGGCCACACTCGTGTGTAGTTCAGCGGAAGGATCGTTGTGACAGCTAATGGAACGTTTTCACTAGGTTTCACTCCGACATGTAAAGCAGACAATTGCTAATACTCCATTCTGTGTATACTTGTACACTGTGCACGGGAGTCTCAGCACAGATCAGAATTAGAACCATTATCAGGTTTATAATCGCAGTAACTTCTGGCGTAGGACTGAGCATACGAGCTTACCAATAGTCATGTTATGCTGTGACACTAGAATAATAAGCTAAGGGGTAATTGTGAGTAAGTATATAGCATAATGTGTTATTTTAGTATAAAACACATGTAACCATTACTTTCTCTATCGTCCTAGTGGATGCTGGGGTTCCTGAAAGGACCATGGGGAATAGCGGCTCCGCAGGAGACAGGGCACAAAAAGTAAAGCTTTTCCAGATCAGGTGGTGTGCACTGGCTCCTCCCCCTATGACCCTCCTCCAGACTCCAGTTAGATTTTTGTGCCCGGCCGAGAAGGGTGCAATCTAGGTGGCTCTCCTAAAGAGCTGCTTAGAAAAAGTTTAGCTTAGGTTTTTTATTTTACAGTGAGTCCTGCTGGCAACAGGATCACTGCAACGAGGGACTGAGGGGAGAAGAAGTGAACTCACCTGCGTGCAGGATGGATTGGCTTCTTGGCTACTGGACATCAGCTCCAGAGGGACGATCACAGGTACAGCCTGGATGGTCACCGGAGCCGCGCCGCCGGCCCCCTTACAGATGCTGAAGTCAGAAGAGGTCTAGAATCGGCGGCTGAAGACTCCTGCAGTCTTCTAAAGGTAGCGCACAGCACTGCAGCTGTGCGCCATTTTCCTCTCAGCACACTTCACACGCAGTCACTGAGGGTGCAGGGCGCTGGGGGGGGGCGCCCTGGGAGGCAAATGTAACCTATATAAAGGCTAAAAATACCTCACATATAGCCCCCAGAGGCTATATGGAGATATTTAACCCCTGCCTGGATTCACTAAATAGCGGGAGACGAGCCCGACGGAAAAGGGGCGGGGCCTATCTCCTCAGCACACGGCGCCATTTCCTCTCACAGCTCCGCTGGTCAGGACGGCTCCCAGGTCTCTCCCCTGCACTGCACTACAGAAACAGGGTAAAACAGAGAGGGGGGGCAAATTTATGGCGATATTTTGATATATATAAAGCAGCTATAAGGGAGCACTTATTATAAGGCTATCCCTGTTATATATAGCGCTTTTGGTGTGTGCTGGCAAACTCTCCCTCTGTCTCCCCAAAGGGCTAGTGGGTCCTGTCTTCGTTAGGAGCATTCCCTGTGTGTCTGCTGTGTGTCGGTACGTGTGTGTCGACATGTATGAGGACGATATTGGTGTGGAGGCGGAGCAATTGCCAAATATGAGGATGTCACCCCCTAGGGAGTCGACACCAGAATGGATGCCTTTATTTATGGAACTACGGGATAGTGTCAACACGCTAAAGCAGTCGTTTGACGACATGAGACGGCCGGACAATCAATTAGTGCCTGTCCAGGCGACTCAAACACCGTCAGGGGCTGTGAAACGCCCTTTGCCTCAGTCGGTCGACACAGACCCAGACACAGGCACTGACTCCAGTGGTGACGGTGACGAATCAACCGTATTTTCCAGTAGGGCCACACGTTATATGATTTTGGCAATGAAGGAGGCGTTACATTTAGCTGATACTACAGGTACCACTAAACAGGGTATTATGTGGGGTGTGAAAAAACTACCTATAGTTTTTCCTGAATCAGAAGAATTAAATGACGTGTGTAATGAAGCGTGGGTTGCCCCTGATAAAAAGCTGATAATTTCAAAGAAATTATTGGCATTATACCCTTTCCCGCCAGAGGTTAGGGAGCGCTGGGAAACACCTCCTAGGGTGGACAAGGCGCTAACACGCTTATCTAAACAAGTGGCGTTACCCTCTCCTGAGACGGCCGCACTTAAAGATCCATCAGATAGGAGGATGGAAAATATCCAAAAAAGTATATACACACATGCAGGTGTTATACTACGACCAGCTATAGCGACTGCCTGGATGTGCAGTGCTGGGGTAGTTTGGTCAGAGTCCCTGATTGAAAATATGATACCCTGGACAGGGACAATATTTTACTGTCGTTAGAACAAATAAAGGATGCATTTCTTTATATGCGTGATGCACAGAGGGATATCTGCACACTGGCATCACGGGTAAGTGCTATGTCCATTTCGGCCAGAAGAGCTTTATGGACGCGACAGTGGACAGGCGATGCGGATTCAAAACGACATATGGAAGTTTTGCCGTATAAAGGGGAGGAGTTATTTGGAGTCGGTCTATCAGATTTGGTGGCCACGGCTACAGCCGGGAAATCCACCTTTCTACCTCAAGTCACTCCCCAACAGAAAAAGGCACCGACTTTTCAACCGCAGCCCTTTCGTTCCTTTAAAAATAAGAGAGCAAAGGGCTATTCATATCTGCCACGAGGCAGAGGTCGAGGGAAGAGACAGCAACAGGCAGCTCCTTCCCAGGAACAGAAGCCTTCCCCGGCTTCTACAAAAGCCTCAGCATGACGCTGGGGCTTCTCAAGCGGACTCGGGGACGGTGGGTGGTCGTCTCAAAAATTACAGCGCGCAGTGGGCTCACTCGCAGGTAGATCCCTGGATCCTGCAGATAATATCTCAGGGGTACAGGTTGGAATTAGAGACAGATCCACCTCGCCGTTTCCTGAAGTCTGCTTTACCAACGTCCCCCTCCGAAAGGGAGACGGTTTTGGAAGCCATTCACAAGCTGTACTCTCAGCAGGTGATAGTCAAGGTACCTCTTCTACAACAAGGGAAGGGGTATTATTCCACTCTTTTTGTGGTACCGAAGCCGGATGGCTCGGTAAGGCCTATTCTAAATCTGAAGTCCTTGAACCTGTACATAAAGAAGTTCAAGTTCAAGATGGAGTCACTCAGAGCAGTGATAGCGAACCTGGAAGAGGGGGACTTTATGGTATCCTTGGACATCAAGGATGCGTATCTCCACGTTCCAATTTACCCCTCACACCAGGGGTACCTCAGGTTCGTTGTACAAAACTGTCACTATCAGTTTCAGACGCTGCCGTTCGGATTGTCCACGGCACCTCGGGTCTTTACAAAGGTAATGGCCGAGATGATGATTCTTCTTCGAAGAAAAGGCATATTAATTATCCCATACTTGGACGATCTCCTAATAAGGGCAAGGTCCAGAGAACAGCTAGAGATGGGATTAGCACTGTCGCAAGAAGTGCTAAAACAGCACGGGTGGATTCTGAATATTCCAAAATCCCAGTTAATGCCGACAACTCGTCTGCTGTTCCTAGGGATGATTCTGGACACGGTTCAGAAAAAGGTTTTTCTCCCGGAGGAAAAAGCCAAGGAGTTATCCGAGCTTGTCAGGAACCTCCTAAAACCAGGAAAGGTGTCTGTACATCAATGCACAAGAGTCCTGGGAAAAATGGTGGCTTCTTACGAAGCAATTCCATTCGGCAGATTCCACGCAAGAATTTTCCAAAGGGATCTGTTGGACAAATGGTCAGGGTCGCATCTTCAGATGCACCTGCGGATAACCCTGTCTCCAAGGACAAGGGTGTCTCTTCTGTGGTGGTTGCAGAGTGCTCATCTATTGGAGGGCCGCAGATTCGGCATACAGGATTGGATCCTGGTGACCACGGACGCCAGCCTGAGAGGCTGGGGAGCAGTCACACAAGGAAGAAACTTCCAGGGAGTATGGACGAGCCTGGAAACGTCTCTTCACATAAACATTCTGGAACTAAGAGCAATATACAATGCTCTAAGCCAGGCAGAACCTCTGCTTCAGGGAAAACCGGTGTTGATCCAGTCGGACAACATCACGGCAGTCGCCCATGTGAACAGACAGGGCGGCACAAGAAGCAGGAGTGCAATGGCAGAAGCTGCAAGGATTCTTCGCTGGGCAGAGAATCATGTGATAGCACTGTCAGCAGTGTTCATCCCGGGAGTGGACAACTGGGAAGCAGACTTCCTCAGCAGACACGATCTTCACCCGGGAGAGTGGGGACTTCATCCAGAAGTCTTCCACTTGCTGGTAACCCGTTGGGAAAGACCAATGGTGGACATGATGGCGTCTCGCCTCAACAAAAAACTGGACAGGTATTGCGCCAGGTCAAGAGATCCGCAGGCAATAGCTGTGGACGCGCTGGTAACGCCTTGGGTGTACCAGTCGGTGTATGTGTTTCCTCCTCTGCCTCTCATACCAAAAGTATTGAGAATTATACGGCAAAGAGGCGTAAGGACGATACTAGTGGTTCCGGATTGGCCAAGAAGGACTTGGTACCCGGAACTTCAAGAGATGATCACGGAAGATCCGTGGCCTCTACCTCTAAGGAGGGACTTGCTTCAGCAGGGTCCCTGTCTGTTTCAAGACTTACCGCGGCTGCGTTTGACGGCATGGCGGTTGAACGCCGGATCCTAAAGGAAAAAGGCATGCCGGAAGAAGTCATTCCTACTTTGATTAAAGCAAGGAAGGAAGTAACCGTGCAACATTATCACCGAATTTGGCGAAAATATGTTGCGTGGTGCGAAGATCGGAGTGCTCCGACGGAGGAATTTCAACTGGGTCGATTCCTACATTTCCTGCAATCAGGATTGTCTATGGGTCTCAAATTGGGATCTATTAAGGTTCAAATTTCGGCCCTGTCGATTTTCTTTCAAAAAGAATTGGCTTCAGTCCCTGAAGTCCAGACCTTTGTTAAGGGAGTGCTACATATACAGCCTCCTGTGGTGCCTCCAGTGGCACCGTGGGATCTCAATGTGGTTTTGGACTTTCTAAAATCTCATTGGTTTGAACCACTAAAGAAGGTGGATTTGAAATATCTCACATGGAAAGTGACCATGCTTCTAGCCCTGGCTTCGGCCAGGAGAGTGTCAGAACTGGCAGCTTTATCTTACAAAAGCCCATATCTGATTTTCCATTCGGACAGGGCAGAACTGCGGACTCGTCCGCATTTTCTCCCTAAGGTGGTGTCAGCATTTCATCTGAACCAGCCTATTGTAGTGCCTGCGGCTTCAAGTGACTTGGAGGACTCCAAGTTACTGGACGTTGTCAGAGCGTTAAAAATATATATTGCAAGTATGCACCCAACAAGATGGGTGCTCCTGCGTCTAAGCAGACGATTGCTCGTTGGATCTGTAGCACAATCCAACTTGCACATTCTGTGGCAGGCCTGCCACAGCCTAAATCTGTAAAGGCCCACTCCACAAGGAAGGTGGGCTCATCTTGGGCGGCTGCCCGAGGGGTCTCGGCATTACAACTTTGCCGAGCAGCTACGTGGTCAGGGGAGAACACGTTTGTAAAATTTTACAAATTTGATACTCTGGCTAAGGAGGACCTGGAGTTCTCTCATTCGGTGCTGCAGAGTCATCCGCACTCTCCCGCCCGTTTGGGAGCTTTGGTATAATCCCCATGGTCCTTTCAGGAACCCCAGCATCCACTAGGACGATAGAGAAAATAAGATTTTACTTACCGATAAATCTATTTCTCGGAGTCCGTAGTGGATGCTGGGCGCCCATCCCAAGTGCGGATTATCTGCAATAATTGTACATAGTTATTGTTAACTAATTCGGGTTATTGTTGAAGGAAGCCATCTTTCAGAGGCTCCGCTGTTATCATACTGTTAACTGGGTTTAGATCACAAGTTGTACGGTGTGATTGGTGTGGCTGGTATGAGTCTTACCCGGGATTCAAAATCCTCCCTTATTGTGTACGCTCGTCCGGGCACAGTACCTAACTGGAGTCTGGAGGAGGGTCATAGGGGGAGGAGCCAGTGCACACCACCTGATCTGGAAAAGCTTTACTTTTTGTGCCCTGTCTCCTGCGGAGCCGCTATTCCCCATGGTCCTTTCAGGAACCCCAGCATCCACTACGGACTCCGAGAAATAGATTTATCGGTAAGTAAAATCTTATTTTTTGGTCTATTGGCTTCCTACTATGGGCACTTGTCTCCATATTGCCTGCTCTTATTGTGCTGCTGTTATAGCTATTACTGCTGTCAAACACATGCCACCCAGACAAATGGCACACGCTGCGTTGTGTAACATGCTGGTGTTTAGCCTAGCCTGGCATCGCCTGCTGCTGCCCAAATGCTTTCTACTGTGCTTGAGTAGCTGTCAGTTATTCCGCTGTCATTGCAATAGTTACTGTGCAGAGCTCCTTGATGCCACTCTATGGGAGATGAAGGATAAATACTGTGTGTGGCCAGCGCCCAGAATACACTAGAGTGAAGCGTTTGCACTTAGCACATTACTTGTGTGTCTTGTATTGTTTAGTTTTCCTCTATGGTGTTTACATTTTGCAGATTGCAGTATATGACAGCGAGAGGTTGTCTGCTCCCTCTAGCTCAGGGGTGGGGAACCTTTGGCCCTCCAGCTGTTATTGAACTACACATCCCAACATGCCCTGCTACAGTCTTGCTATTTGGCCATGCTAAATTGGTTGCAGGGCATGCTGGGATGTGTAGTTTAGCAACTAGGTTCCCCATCCCTGCTCTAGCTCATAAATTACACCCAAGGACATTGTGTCATGGAGTAAGAAACACATGTACATAGATTGTTCTCCTGTTGGGCGCGTTTTCTAGCCGGAATGCAAGTTTTCAGCTTCATAAATTGTAGCAAATTATAGATAATTTAAAAAATAAATGATTGTATTTATATCGCACTTGTATATATATACCCCCTCCCACAGCATAGAGATACAGGATGTTTCCATTACCACCCTCTGCTCACGCGACAGGGCCGTCTACAAGGTACATATACTGCAGTTATGGTAATCCTCCTTTTACCAGTGCTTGACACCCCAGTATGCAGGGTGTTGCTGACACTGATTCCCCTTTCACACCAGCCTAAAATCCCGGGATTATTCCCGAGTTGACCCGGGGTCTAGTGCTGGTGTGAAAGGGTCCCGGGCCAAAATCCCGGGATTTCTGTCTAGGCATTTCAACCCTGCAAAGTAGC
This sequence comes from Pseudophryne corroboree, assembly GCF_028390025.1. Taxonomy (NCBI): domain Eukaryota; kingdom Metazoa; phylum Chordata; class Amphibia; order Anura; family Myobatrachidae; genus Pseudophryne; species Pseudophryne corroboree. Next base: position 717,657,265 of record NC_086446.1, on the reverse strand, counting down.
AGGGCTGTTCCCCCGTATCATCCCAGGTTACTGACCGGTTTAAACGGTGCAGGGACATGTCTCTCCTTCCCGGGTTGCCTCTGCTCATGCTGATTGGCTATGCTGGGGAGCTTCCTGGTGATGTCATTTTGCAGAGCCATCACACAGCGCAGAGGCAGATACGTATTGCAGCTCCGTGGCACAACAAACCCCAGCAGCATTATTAACCCCTGCAATGTCTTGGTCCAATGAGCAGGTGATGGAGCTGTTAAGTATTAGAGGAGATTTGACGCCAGATCACGGGCACTGTCAAGGATGCCCAGGTCTACCACAACATAGCAAAGACCCTGGCCTCGCGGGGCATCATCCAGAGCCAGCAGCAAGTGGGTCAATATGCTGAAAGGGCTCAAAAAGCAATTTAACAAGGTCCACGACCACAACCGTAACAAGAGTGGGGCTGCAAGGTACGACTGGATCTTTTACGGCCAGTGAGCATCAGTCTTTGGCAACACTGCGCTCAGTGACCCCATCAGCCTCTCATCCTCCAGCTCTGCCACTCCATCCCCCATTGTGGTTGCTTCTGAGAGTCAGTCTAGCATGGACAGTAGCCTATGTGGGCCAACATCTCCAATCCCAGATGACCCCATCAACCTCGATCTGGACTCTTCAAACAACCCTATTGATGACAGCATAGACGACACCAGTACGGACGCTGTGTATGGCCAGAACACAGATGTGGGCGCGGCACTCCAGTCTGATCCCCCTGTCATGCGCACCAATAGTAAATATTTGCCCTTGCTTTTCATTTCTACCCAAAGCACCCGCATTCCATTACACATGAATTGTTTCCTGTCGCAGAGTGTTCCAAGTGCAGGTTGTAGGAGGCCACAAACACGTACGATCCCACCCCTGCTCGTACACTCAGGTGTACCACAATAATGACAAGTTCCCTAGCCCCAAAGTCTATTGCTCTGCATCCATTCTGCCCTGTACGCTACCAGTACCACCCCACCATAACGTTTACTGTCGCAGAGTGTATCAAATGCAGGTGGGAGGAGGCCACAAACACTACGGTCACAACAATTCTTTTTCTTATGCTCGTTTTTCCTTCTTACTCCCCTTGCAGTATATACAGTTTCGAAGAAGAAACGCAAAGTAATCAAAGTGGAGCAAGGTGCACGGGCAATGACCATGGTGCTGGTTGAAGAACTGCACGCAGTGGACGCCAACATGCAGCACCAGGAGGATGCCCGCCAACTACGGTTCATAGAGGCATAAAGAGAGCTGCAGCAATCCTTTATAACACAGATAATGGGCCACCAAGAACGCATATTGCACGAGTACCAAGACCGGCAATTTCAGTTTCTGGAACACATCTTGCCCCGCATTCAGGGTAGCCACATGCACCCAGCTATCCAGGCCCCTCCTGTCCCCGATCACAGTTACCCACAGTATTCCAGCGGTCCATACTATGACCCCCCCCAACCCTAATCCACAGTCTTCTGTATACCCAGTATATAGCCAATTGCCATAGGCAGTGTTTTATTTTGACTGTTTTCAGTTTTGCTTGTTTTTGGCCTGCTATTAGGTCCCAATTGTAATGTTTAGGGGGAAGGGTGAGGCTGCGTTTGGTGTTTTTTTGTGTTTATTTAATTGTTTGCTATGTGTTGTACACATGTTATAATTTAAGGCATACAGATAATGCAAAGTGTTGCTTGTTTAAATGCATGTACATTATTCTGGTTCGATTTATACCAAGAATAAAAAATAATAATATTAAGACACTCCAAACTGGTGTATTTATTAATAAATGACTTAAAATGGGGAGCATTATTTATTTGGTAACATTTCTGTAAGGTGGGTAGCAATGGTTTACCTTATGATTTCTGCACTTGAGGAATGTTGCCCGTCAAAGGACGCCAAATCAAGGGTAGAGTGTGCCACTTCAGGGTCCTACACAGTCCACTCCTGTAGAAACTGTTCCTTCTGTATCTCACATATGTTGGTGAAGGATACAGCAGGCCGCTACTACATGAGGCATAAATTGGAGGTCCACATCATTTCTCTTCATGAGGCAGCGCCGACGTCCTTTCAGGTAGCCAAAGGCATTCTCCACCACCATCCTTGCCGAACTGAGAGTGTGGGTGTATGCCACTTGGATGGTAGACAGCTGCACATGTTGGGTGTATACCTTCATTAGCCAGCGCCGCAAAGGGTAGACTGCATCCCCAATAATGTGGACTGTGATGTCCACCCCATCCACAGTCTTGGATTTCTGAAAGGAAACACAAGAGTATCATTATATTTCATTGCTGAAACAGGTATGGGGATGAAGCAGGTGGCAGCAATCTACACTGACCTAGAGTATTTAAATCTTTTAAAAAGAGAAACTCAAAATGGAAATCGGGAAAACCATTTAAAACACCGTTGTGAAACAAAATAAATAAATATTTTTATCTCTCTGGGAAAAAGCCATCCGTCCCTGCTTGTCCTCCACAGTCTTGTATAAATCAGAGTTTGCAAGAACGCGAGCGTCATGTGCTCGCCCAGGCCAGCCAATAAATACATCAGTGAAGCTAAAAGAAAGGTTTGAAAAGTTTTTAGAACAATGAAAGGTACACTGTGAAAAATATGCTTACCAGTATTTATGGTTGACCACAACCTGTAACATGATGGAATGCCATCCTTTCCGATTATAATAATCCGCTGGGTTGTCACGGAGGGGCAATGATGGGGATATGGGTCCCATCGATGGCACCGGCACACTGGGGATAACCACGCCACAGGAAGCCTTGGATGGTGTCATCTAGGAGCTGCCCTTGTGGTAAGCAGATGAACCGTTGGTATAGGGTATCATCCAGAATAACCTTCATCACCTGGTGTATAACTCAGCAGACAGTTGAGAGCCCAACACCAAATAAGCAGGAGATTATGCGTCACTCTCCTGGCGTAGCATACCACCACAGCGCAATCGCCAGTCTCCTCCTTGGCTGGATGGGTGTCTGGTAGTGGGTGGTCTATATAGTTAGTGCAGGGGTGAGTAGGCCCAGCAGGTATTGGAACGTAGCACGCGACATGCGAAAGTGGGCCATCCACTGGTCATCTTGAATAGCCTCCACAGTCTCCATGAAAACCTCTCCATGAGGGCCGGCTCTGACGCACATTCTTCGCTCGGTCATGGTACTCATTTGCATAATGGAAGCCTGGGTTTGCAAAATCAGGGATCTCCTCCTGCGCAAATACTGGCATCGAGTCCTGGCCCCTCTGCCACAAAAATGCGCACTCCTCCGCCAGATATAACTGTACTATAGAGTACAGAGTCCGAAGCTGCATCAGGCTCTCACTTGCTGGGTCAGACAGCAGTAAAGCCCACAAAAACATGAAGACAGGCATACCCAGTGATACTCCGTCGGCCGTGATTGCTGCATTGAGGTGAGCAGCCCCACCCTCCCTCTAATGACCTCATCTTTGTGGGCCTAGAAAGCCCAATTCTAATGATATTCTCATATAAATGCAGGGCCATCCCGGGATCAGTATGAAAAGTTGCGACCAGAGACGACCCTGGTTGAAAAGCTGGTGTAAACGGGGGCCAATCTGGGAATGCTCCGGCATGATTCCGGGACAGAATTCCCGGGTAAGTCCCTGCGTTTCTGGTGTGAAAGGGGTATAATTGGACAGCTGAAGTTCCGCAACAGAAATTTCAAGTTGATATTTTAACAATAGATGTCCGTGTATTCTATGTTACATACTCCTGTACAGTAATCCTAATTGCTTACGTTATGAGCCTCCCCTACCGGAGTTCCAATCATGGGGGGTATGTGGTGTGATTCTGGTTACCATGACCCTACCTCCTTCACACAGTGCTGTGACGCACAGTTTGTTAGTTGGGGTATGATGGCACAAGGTGCAGCAAATTGTGTAAGGCATTGCCCACTACCCTAGCAATTCGGAAAGCGGGCCAGTTCGCCCAGCTATCTAATATTCTTAGTGAGTGGGTGGGCAGGCAAGTATGCATTAAATATTTACCTATAAGCGGACAGACGGTAAGCATTGCATCTGGCATACAAGAAAAAAATGTTTCTGTGGTCAAAATAAAATGGTGGCGCTCAGTGTAATTTTTGTGAACGGTCATCTGTCTGTAATCCCTTGCAATTGCTATTTCCCTAATCTGTGTGTTCATACACCCGGATGCGCTAAAATCCTGGGGCAACACCTCTGCGTATACTTGTGGGTCCATACATGATTCAGAGGGACACTCTGACCAATGGTTTTATGTAATGGACTTCAAAGGTTCCTCCTGCGTTTTGACCCAGTATCCAAATGTTTTTGAAAAGCCAAAAGTTCTTTACTGGTAATGGTAATGTGATTTGCAGACCAACACATCAAAAAAAATTTCTCGCACTTTACTAAATCATGTGACTACAGTTGCCACATTTCCGTTCTTAGGGGTCTACTCCTAAAGCAGAAGAAAACCGGGTTTTTTGTTCTGCTTTGGGCTATTCAGAGTGGGTACCGTGGAGACGTTCATTACTACTCCAGCGGCACCTCTGCTCCGTGGTTAAATTACATCACCATACTTTAGTATGGTGAGTGCGATTCATGTTTGAACGGAATGCTCCGCTTTCCATTTCAGTTCGCAAACAAAGTTCACCATCTCTGGATGGCGCAAGAGGGTTCCTGACGGGTTTAAAGCAGCGGAGCCTACTGTCTCCCTGTCTTCTCCCTACACACTCCGCCCCTTTCTCTGACTTTGGCCAATCAGAGGTGCCCAGGGAGAAGGAGGCAGAGAGCTGGCCAGCATTTGCAGGGTCACTTCAGATTTCTAAATGTCTTCAACTTCCCATCTATGGCCTGGGAAGCTGCAAAGTATGTATATTTGTTTTTCATAGGCTCCTATATGTCTTGTTGGATCTGTTCACATACCCTTCATTATCCAGGTTAAAATACTAGCAGAATTTTAAATTGAGAAAATCTACCCCTTGCAGGGCCAGGGTCCCAATCACAAAAATTCATATAGAAAATGCATTGGTCTGTTTGTTTGTCGGTCTGTCCAGTCTGTGAGGTCATGCTGTGATGTCCTAATGGTAACGTCTGCCTATACCAGGACTGCCGCTGCCCTGTCTCATACTCCTCCAGAGCCCTGACAGCACACAGCTCACCAGCAGGTTTAGGCTGCAGTAAGGAAGGGTTAGATTTAGGGGATTATAGGGGGAAGGGATAGCTTGCTTACCTGACCCTGTCGGGATTCTAAACATCAGGATGCTGCAGTCGGTATTATGACCATCAGCATTTCAGCCCCAACCCATATATACACGTCTTATATGTATATATCTTTGATATAAAATCCATTGATTGGTTTGTCTGGTTATGCATTCGGTCACCCCTGCACCAATTGGGATGAAATCAATGCAAGGTGGTCCAGTTGGATCCTGGACAGGTTTTAGGGGGTTTAGGGTTCTGGTCTGAGCTCAGGGAGGAATGCATTGGGAGCTTATTCAGGGCCTTCCACTGGATGGATCTGGATGAAAATTTCAGTGGTAGCATTGGATCCCAGAAGACATAGGATCCAACTGGACCACCTCGCATTGGTTTCATCCCAATTGATGCAGGGGTGACCGAATGCATAACCAGACAAACCAATCAATGGATTTTATATAAAAGATATATACATATAAGACGTGTATATATGGGTTGGGACTGAAATGCTGATGGTCATAGTCCTCAGGGCTACTGGTGACACCCAACAGCAAAATCAACACTAGGCAGCCACCCCATGGGTGTGTTGGAAGAGCTACTAATGATACTTAATATGGTTACAGTCATGTCCAACTCATTGATAACATAATACCTGGAAAATTGAAACCCGGACAACACTATTATATGTGTATGTACATATATATATAAACACATACTATCGTTTGCTCGCAGCTTCGTTCATGTGGATGTCTTCCCCAAAAAATGTTTTCCCCATAGTTCATAAACAGTCCCCAGAAGTATGTTTCTCCCCAAAATGTTATATTTATATGAATACAGTCATTTTGGACTTGCCCAAGCATGGAGAGAGTAACATGCAACCAGCAAAACAGGGTCACTCAGATCGTCTTCGTACAAAATACATGAGAAACCCCTCTCCCCCCCCCCCCCCCCCCCCTCCTCCCCATTTGAAAAAACTTGCTGAAGTGGTCTGCTGAAGTGGTCTCGTTTTTGAATCAAGACGTTCTCAACGGCGCCTGTTTTGCTTAATAAACAGGGTATGTTTTATATTTAATTTCTAAGTCATATCAATTGGAGCATCAAAGTAAGAGTGAAATAGGTGTGGCTTTATTTTATGTGTACAGGTTTAACCTGTATCGAAAGATGTAGCTGCAGGGTTTCTTATTATAAAAATGAATTCCTTTTACGTACCAGTTACGTGAGGCTTTCCCTTTAAAAATGAAAAAAAAAAGGAGAATTATAATTCAGATAATACATGGGAGAACAGCGGATGAAAGCATTTAATTGCACTGCAGATTTCAGACATTTATACTTTGCCAAACAACATCTTTTCCAAAATATGTCATTACTGTGCAACTGGATTGCTAAATATAAGGCTCCTTGAATACAGTTTGGAATCGGCGTTTGATTTATTTTGGTTCTGAGTTGTTATTGGTGCCATGTGGTGTTTAGATTCACAGCTGTGTCTGTTTAATGCTGATTTGTGTTGTGGCGGTAGAGACTGTTCTCTGGGTTTGGTAAGTGCACTGAGGGGTAGATGTATGATACATACCGTGCCGGTATCACTTTTCCCGCTTCCCCTCTTTAACGAGGCGAAGCGGCAAGCACTAGCGCCGAGATGTATTAACATCTCATCTGCTGGGGAGGGGGAGTAAAACTCTCCCCTCCGGCGATGCCAGTCAGGGGCTCTCCCCCCACAGCCAGCTCACTGGGCATGCGCGAGATCGCACATGTATGTCGGAGGCAGCGTGGTCCCCGCTGCAGTGTATAGGCAACAACACCTGTAGCTGTCAAAATGGATACTTGCAGGTGTCTAAACGGTCATGCGGTCTTGTAGATAGCAGCACTGATTGGACAGGTCACTTTGCTTTGCACGGCCACTGTCATACATGGGGGAGAAGCGGTATCGGTGCACTAATACCATCACTTTTCCCCCATATCGACGTTTCATACATCTACCCCTGAGTGCCTTCCTGTTCTCTCCACACACAACTTATATATCATACTGTAACATAAACATCAAACATCATTTTTATAGTGTTTATACCCTACGGTGATCAGTGTGAAGTGATGTAACTATGAGGTAGGCCTCCTGCAGATCTCCAGCCTTTGGGCAGTATTGGTCCCTGTTGCACACATATGATAGTCCATTTTCTTAACTTTCCTTCTCTTCTGTCATTTATGTCTCCTCTTTCACAGAGGGAATTCAATTGTTTTATGCGTGTTCATTAGTAATGGGCACCCAATGGGGGTTGGTATCGATATACCGGTGCCCGTCATCCCAGCTGTCAGAATCCCGCCGCGGAATGCTGGCAGCGGGGCGACCTCAAAAGAGCCCCTTGCAGGCTTGTTGCGCTCGCCACGCTACTTATTCTTCCTCCAGGGGTGTCGTGGACACCCCAAGAGGGAAAATATGTGTCAGTATCCCGACGCCGGTATGCTGAGCGCCGGGATCCCGACAGCTGGGACATTGAATGCATCCCCCCAACGGAGCTATTCAGTTGTTTTGTTAATCAGACATGAGCTCTGTGGGCGTCCATTATTTCTGTTTGCACTCTCCCTAGGTGGCAAGCAGAAATATGTGAAAAGTCATGCTTTTTCTGCCGAAACTGCAGTTTCAGCAGCACGCACAGTAGTTTAGATGGGTTTAAAGGCTTTACGAGGCACAACCTTTTGCATTTGTGCGGCACTCGTGCCCATTGACAAACAATTTGAATAGCTCCGTCAGGCACTTGTTACCTATGGCAGCGAAGACAGGAATTGAATTTTTCCCCCTAAAGTGTCCCCTGGGGTTGCAAAATATATGGCTATCAGTAGACAAACACAGCTCTTAGCGTGTCATGTAAAGGCAGAGGGTGGAGGGACAAATTTCTTCTATCGTACTGTTGGCAGAGCTCAGAGGGGTGTTCCAAAGACTCTGCTCAGTGCAACATGTGCTATGTAACTGTGGTTGCCATGGTAGTCAGTGACACTGAGCAGAATTATAAATGTGCTTTGATATGTGAATGTACAGTTCGGTCAACTGCAATTGCAGGTTACGAGACCCATCAAATTTCCATTTGGCACCTAATGTAGTGAGATAAGCTGCTGATTTCACACGTTATGTTACCGTCAGTGATTGGATTCACAAGTGTCTTATAGCTTTGAGCCCATCCTAGGACTGTCTCACCATTGGCAAGTGCACATTAAGGGTGGGATTCAAATCTTCTGTCACCCCCCCCCCCCCCCCCCTCACACCCCCATCGCACCCGCAGGCAGTATTCAAATGTTACTGCCGTTGGGTGCGATATCGGCATTTCAGTTTACCACCCCCAGGGGTGGTGAGCTGAAATGCGCAAAAAGTGACCTATTTGGACGCCAAAACTGAACTTTTCACGATCGCGCCCATGTGTTTAGTCGGGTTTAGCTGCTTTACGCGGCTAAACCTGTCTCTTATGGGTGCGATCAGTGCGATAACAGGGGGCATAGAATATCACCTTAAGGGTGGGATTCAAATCTTTTATTGCCCCCAATCTCCCGTCCAAAGTGACGGGAGATCGCGGGGCAATATTCTATGGCCCCTGTTATCGCGCTGATCGCGCCCATAAGAGACTGGTTTAGCTGTGTAAAGCAGCTAAACCCGACTAAACACATGGACGCGATTGTGAAAAGTCCCGTTTTGGCGTCCAAACGGGTCACTTTTCGCGCATTTCAGCTCACCACCCCTGTGGTCTCCCAGGTCTCCTACAAAAGAATTGACTGGAGAACGTTTGTTTGCCATTTCCATTTTTTCTGTTTTAGGAAATGCCATGATTATAAAAATCAGACAACATGCTCCGAATTAGACGGAAACTACTTAAATTGTTAAATTATTTTTGTTCCTCTTACGTCCTAGAGGATGCTGGGGACTCCAAAAGGACCATGGGGTATAGACTGGATCCGCAGGAGCTTGGGCACACTTAAAAGACTTAATCTGGGTGTGAACTGGCTCCTCCCTCTATGCCCCTCCTCCAGACCTCAGTTAGACTTTGTGCCTAGGAGTGACTGGATGCACACTAGGGGAGCTCTACTGAGTTTCTCTAAAAGACTTTGTTAGGTTTTTTATTTTCAGGGAGCTCTGCTGGCTACAGGCTCCCTGCAGCGTGGGAGTGAGGGGAGAGGAGCAGACCTACTTCTTCTTAGTTAAGGGCTCTGCTTCTCGGCTACTGGACACCATTAGCTCCAGAGGGTTCGATCACTTGGTGCGCCTAGCTGCTTGTTCCCGGAGCTGCGCCGTCACCCCCTCACAGAAGCCAGAAGAAAGAAGTCGGGTGAGTATGAGAAGATCAGAAGACTTCAGGACGGCAGAAGACTTCAGTAACGGAAGGTACAGCACAGCGGTAACGGTGTGCTCCATACTCCCACACACATCACCAACGGTATTTACTGGGTGCAGGGCGCGGGGGGGATGGGGGTGGGCGGGCGGCATGTTACTGGAGTTTTGGGGCTGGCAGAGAGCTTTTCGGTGCCTCCGTTTCCAGAAACCCCCGCCGGCATTTTTCATTTTTAAATTTGGCGGGCCAAAGCGCGCCGGGAAGGGGGCGGAGCTTCGTCCCGCGGCTCACAGGCGCCATCTTCTCCTTCAACACGCGGCTGAAGGGAGATGCTGCCGGGACCTCCACATTCCTCAGACAAGTAACGGGGAGATATTCAGAAGGGAGGGGGGGGGGCGCAGTGTGTTGCTTATTATCATTACAAAGCAGCGCTGGGTACATATATCTTTTCTTGGGATATATGGGCGCTGGGGTGTGAGCTGGCATACTCCCTCTGTGTCCTCTATCTGGGCTTCATTGTGGGCCTGTCACCTAGCTGGGACGTTCTGTGTGGTGTTGTGTGTCGGTACTACGTGTCGGCATGTCTGAGGCTGAATGTTATTCTCCAGAGGAGGTTATTGGGGGAGCGGATGCAGGGCTAGATTTGGGACTGTCGACGCAGCCGACACCTGATTTACTCGCATTGCTCAATACTATAAATTCGAATGTTGCTTCTTTATCAAAGAGGTTGGATAAGTCTGAGTCACAGACGCAGGTGTGGAAAAAGTCCATGGAAGAGGCTTTGTCTCAGGTTCAGACCCCATCCGGGTCACAAAAGCGGCCATTTACTCAGGTGGTAGATACTGATACCGACACGGACTCTGATTCCGATGTCAATTTCACTGAGACTGCTTTACATCCACGGTTAGTTAAGAGTATTCAGTACATGATTGTGGCTATAAAAGATGTTTTACACATTTCTGATGAACCTGCGGTACAGGAAACAAGGATTTGCTTGTTCAAGGGAAAAAAAACCTGAGGTGAAGTTTCCCCCCTCTCATGAAATGAATACTCTTTGTGAAAAGGCTTGGGAGTCGCCGGATAAGAGGTGGCAGATTCCCAAGAGAATTTACATGGCGTATCCTTTCCCCTCTGATGATAGGGAAAAATAGGAGGCGTCTCCAAATGTTGACAAAGCTCTAACTCGTTTGTCTAAGAAAGTGGCACTTCCGTCCCTTGACACGGCAGCTCTCAAGGATCCGGCGGATCGCAAGCTGGAGACGTCTTTGAAGTCCATTTTTCGCTAATTCGGGTGCATTGCTCAGACCTGCTGTGGCGTCGGTATGGGTGAGTAGTGCTATTGCTAAATGGGCTGAGAATTTAGCTAATGATATGGATACCCTTGATAAAGATAATGTCCTTTTGACTCTCGGTTATATCAAGGACGCTGCAGATTACCTGAAGGATGCGGCGAGGGACGTCTGTCTCTTGGGTTCAAGAACCAATGCCATGTCGATATCAGCCAGGAGGGCGTTGTGGATCTATCAATGGAACGCTGATGCCGACTCCAAGAGGGCTATGGAAGCGTTACCCTTCAAAGGTACTGTCTTGTTTGGGGACGGCTTGGCTGACCTGGTCTCGACCGCGACTGCGGGTAAGTCCTCTTTTCTTCCTTATGTTCCCACACAACAGAAAATGGTACCACATCAGCAAATGCAGTCCTTTCGTTACAATAAATACAGGCGTGGGAAAGGTTCGTCCTTCCTCGCTTCAAAAGGTAGAGGAAGGGGAAGGAAACCTCCTGCAGGCTCAGGCGCCCAGGACCAAAAGTCCTCCCCTGCTGCTACCAAGTCCACCGCATGACGCTGGGGCTTCCCTGGGGGAGTCCGGACCGGTGGGGGGCCAACTACGAATATTCAGTCAGGTCTGGATTCAATCAGACCTGGATCCTTGGGTCCTAGAGATTGGGTCTCAGGGATACAAACTGGAGTTTCAGGAGATACCCCCTCACCGGTTCTTCATTTCGGCATTACCAGTAGCTCTTCCGGACAGGGAGGTGGTGCTGGCAGCGATTCAAAAATTGTGTCTACAGAGGGTCATTGTTCCCGTTCCCTCGTCCCAGCGGGTAGAGGGGTTCTACTCGAGCCTCTTTGTTGTGCCGAAACCGGACGGTTCGGTCAGACCAATTCTGAATCTAAAATCCCTCAATCCATACTTGAAACTTTTCAAGTTCAAGATGGAATCCCTTCGAGCGGTAATTGCCAGCCTGGAAGAGGGGGATTTTATGGCGTCAGTCGACATAAAGGATGCCTACTTACATGTCCCGATATATCCTTCGCATCAGGCCTTCCTCAGGTTTGCGATACAGGATTCTCATTACCAATTTCAGACGTTGCCGTTTGGGCTCTCCACGGCTCCGAGGATTTTCACCAAAGTCATGGCGGAAATGATGGTTCTCCTTCGCAAACAAGGGGTTACAATTATCCCGTACTTGGACGATCTCCTGATAAAGGCGAGGTCCAAGGAACGGTTGCTGAGAAGTGTAGATTTGTCACTGTCGGTTCTACGACAGCACGGTTGGGTACTCAATTTGCCAAAATCTCAGTTGATTCCGACCACTCGGCTGCCTTTTCTGGGCATGATTCTGGACACGGATTTACAGAAAGTATTTCTTCCAGAAGAAAAGGCTCTGGAACTGCAGGCGATGGTCAGGGAACTTCTGAGGCCGACAAGTGTGTCAATCCATCACTGTACTCGGGTTCTGGGGAAGATGGTTGCGGCGTACGAAGCCATTCCATTTGGCAGGTTTCATGCCCGGGTGTTTCAGTGGGACTTGCTGAGCAAATGGTCCGGGTCTCACCTGCACATGCACCGGAAGATAAGTCTATCTCCCAGAGCCAGAATTTCTCTCCTGTGGTGGCTACAAGATCATCACCTCCTAGGGGGACGCCGGTTCGGTATCCAGGATTGGGTGCTTCTAACAACAGATGCAAGTCTCCGGGGCTGGGGCGCAGTCACCCAAGGAAGAAACTTCCAGGGGAAATGGTCGCTCCAGGAAGCCTGTGTCCACATAAATGTTCTCGAGTTAAGAGCCATTTACAACGGCCTGCTGCAAGCAAGAAGCCTTCTTCAGGGTCGACCTGTCCTGGTACAGTCAGACAACATCACAGCGGTGGCGCATATAAACCGTCAAGGCGGACAAGGAGCAAAGCGGCAATGGCGGAGGCCACAAGAATCCTTCGCTGGGCGGAACAACACGTGAGCGCCCTGTCAGCAGTCTTCCTACCGGGAGTGGACAACTGGGAAGCAGATTTCCTCAGCAGACACGATCTCCATCCGGGAGAGTGGGCTCTTCACCAAGAGGTATTTGCGGAGATGACAAAACGTTGGGGAATTCCGTTGATCGACATGATGGCATCTCGTCTCAACAAGAAGCTCCCGAGGTATTGTTCCAGGTCAAGGGACCCCCAAGCCAGTGCAGTGGAGGCCCTGGTGTCTCCGTGGGTTTTCCAGTCGGTGTATGTGTTCCCTCCACTTCCTCTCATTCCAAAGGTCCTGGGGATCATTCGACGAGCAAGGGTTCAGGCGATTCTCATTGTTCCAGATTGGCCAAGAAGGGTCTGGTACCCGGATCTCCAGGAATTACTGGTGGAAGATCCTTGGCCGCTTCCTCTAAGAGAGGACCTGTTGTTGCAGGGTCCATGCGTGTTTCCAGACTTACCGCGGCTGCGTTTGACGGCATGGAGGTTGAGCGCCAGATCTTAGCTCGTAAGGGTATGCCCAGGGAGGTCATTCCAACTCTCATTAAGGCTAGGAAGGAGGTTACGGCGAAGCATTATCACCGTATTTGGAGAAAGTGTGTTTCCTGGTGTGAGTCTAAAATGGCTCCTGCGGAAGATTTTCACTTGGGTCGCTTTCTCCACTTTTTACAGGCGGGAGTAGATGCAGGCCTGAAATTGGGTTCCATCAAAGTGCAGATTTCGGCTTTGTCTATTTTCTTTCAAAAAGAGTTAGCTGTCCTCCCAGAGGTTCAGACTTTGTGAAAGGAGTAATGCATATCAACCCTCCGTTTGTGCCTCCTGTAGCTCCATGGGACCTTGATGTAGTCTTACGGTTTCTCATGTCTTCCTGGTTTGAACCTTTGTATAAGGTTGAGTTGAAATTTCTCACTTGGAAGGTAGTTATGCTATTGGCACTGGCGTCTGCCAGGCGGGTGTCAGAGTTGGCGGCCTTATCTCATAAGAGCCCGTACTTGATTTTTCATTCGGATAGGGCGGAATTGAGGACTCGTCAACAATTTCTGCCGAAGGTGGTTTCTTCATTTCACATTAACCAACCTATTGTGGCTACGGAAGCTGTGGCGATTCCAAATTCTCTCGATGTTGTAAGAGCGTTGAAGATCTATGTCACTAGGACAGCTGTTGCTAGACAAACAGAGGCACTTTTTGTCTTGTATGCTTCCAACAAAATTGGTCATCCTGCTTCAAAACAGTCTATTGCACGCTGTATTTGTAGTACGATTCAGCAGGCTCATTCTTCGGCCGGACTACTGGTGCCGAAGTCGGTAAAGCCCATTCTACCAGGAAAGTGGGCTCATCTTGGGCGTCTGCCCGAGGCGTCTCGGCGTTACAGCTTTGCCGAGCAGCTACTTGGTCGGGTTCAAACACTTTTGCGAAGTTCTATAAGTTTGATAACCTGGCCGATGAGGACCTTGCGTTTGCTCAGTCGGTGCTGCAGAGTCGTCCGCACTCTCCCGCCCGTTCTGGAGCTTTGGTATAATCCCCATGGTCCTTTTGGAGTCCCCAGCATCCTCTAGGACGTAAGAGAAAATAAGATTTTGGTACCTAACGGTAAATCCTTTTCTCCTAGTCCGTAGAGGATGCTGGGCGCCCGTCCCAGTGCGGACTATTACTTGCAGTGTTTTCTTGCTGGTTAAATTAATTTATACACGGGTTGTGTATTTCTTGTTTCAGCTTGTTGCTGGTGTTAATTCATACTATTATCTGGTTTAAAGTTACTCCGGTTGTACGGTATATTTGTGGTGTGGGCTGGTATGTTTGTAGCCCTTAGTTTAAACAAAAATCTTTTCCTCAAAATGTCCGTCTCTCCTGGGCACAGTTCCTATAGCTGAGGTCTGGAGGAGGGGCATAGAGGGAGGAGCCAGTTCACACCCAGATTAAGTGTGCCCAAGCTCCTGCGGATCCCGTCTATACCCCATGGTCCTTTTGGAGTCCCCAGCATCCTCTACGGACTAGGAGAAAATGATTTACCGGTAGGTACCAAAATCCTATTTTTTGTAAGTTATTTGCTACATTTCTCTTAAAACGGTCTTTGTGAGTGTCGCTTCTACCGGTTGCCCCTTAGTGAATGAAGATGTTAATCGTTGGAATTTTCCCTGGCTTTCCATGGCATGTCACCTTGGCGAGCAGAAACCTCTAGATAGAAGCGCAGTTTATCTGATGTGCGGTCAGGGCCTGCTCATTTTACCTGCTGATCTTTCATCGTGTATTCATTTCACGAGGCGGCATGTTCTTATCACTCAGCCGCTGATCAGATGCATGGTCCTCTGTCTATCTTTCGCACTCTCCGAGGACAGGAGCTGGTCAGGGTGACATCTGTTTTTCAACCATAAGACAGCAGAAAAGTCAATAGCAAAGTTTTTGAAAGGTAATGGGATACTGGATAAGCTCAACGCCCGGACTGAAAATGTGCGTTGTAACTGTCAAAGAAGTGGCCGTTCTACATCACTACTGCTTCTTAGTGCAAGTTATTGTCGCCTATATTTCCGCACCAAAAGCTCAGTTGTAACCTCTTGTGGTTTCCTTCCACCTACTTCACAAACATAGAAGAGTTTTTCCGTGGAGGTTAAAAAAAATAAAAAAATATATAGAACTGAGCTGCTGAACTCCGTTTTTTATAATGAATGTTAAATACTGTAGCCTGTCACACACGAGTTGTAATAAGCTGTTGAGGAATAAAGGTAGAATTAAGTACAGTGTTTTTTTTCCCCAGTAGTAATTATACGCTATATAAAGAGAGAATTTGCATATAATTTTCTCAGCAGCAGTAGTTCAAGGTGCTGCTTGCAGCCGTTGCGGCAACGCCCGCGTTCCCACAATGCTCTTCATGTAAGAGCTGAGAACACGCTCTTAGTCATTTCTAACTGCTGCTGTCTTATAGCGTTTGTCAGAGGGATGACACTCACTCGCAGTATAGGTAGAAACCATTAGCGGCAGCATTTTATAGCTGACCGTATCCTTACAGCTGCATGTGCCCTAGGAACCTGCTGCAGATGTTCATGAAATTATATCTACATTGTTCTTTTGGAGATTTTACAGGTGGTGGTAACGTGGCACCTTCTGGCGTTCAAATGAAAAATATTTCTGATGTGCGCAATAAATGTTACCCTAGGCAGCCGTCACACTTCACAAAAGGGAACACCACGTCCCTAAACATGGAATGCAAGTTAAAGAATAATGGATGTGTGCATTGGCGCCCTTGTAACAAAGATGATGGCAGTACCAAATGGGTTTTATATAAAACCACAGTGCTTTATTACAAAGTTTGGACGACACGGACATCTGCCTTTTGATCTGCATTGCCTGAATCCCTACTCTAAACCTCCGAATGGAATAAGCTGTTTGCGGTGGTGCGACGAATATTCCACCGGGATCGGATTGCCTTTTTTCTAAATAAGAGGCTCTCTGCCCACCGCAAACCCAATAGAGGGTGAGATCTTGTTTTGGGATTGGCATATTGTTATTTTACATGTATATTGTTTTTATGTAATAAAGCACTGTGGTTTTATATAAAACCCATTTGGTACTGCCATCATCTTTGTTACAAGGGCGCCAATGCACACATCCATTATTCTTTAACTTACCTTCTGGCGTTGTTCTAATGCTTGTTTTTTTTGTTTTTGTTTTTTACGTGACCATGTGCAGATAGGTATGGGGCTGGAATCCTAATGGTTCTAACGACCCTGTACCCACTTTAACTAGTCTCCGCAGTAGAGCGCAGCGACAGTGTATTTTGGCCACTGCGCTCTTTATTTACTAATTGCGGTGAATGCAAGGGGGTGGTGGTGGGGGGGGTAATGAACTGTCCTTCATTGCACAAACCACCCACCGACCGCACGTGTAAGCGCTGGTTGCACGCCTTTTAATAACACACAATTTAAAAAAATAAATAAAGGAAACTCGGAACTACGGTACATTGCATCGGTAAAACAGATCTAGAGGCTAGCAATTGTCTCATCTTACATGACATACGGATTCATTATTACAGTGGGTATCGGAAACCTGGTATGGTATCTTGTACAATATGCACAACATCCAAAGGCGAGCAGACTATTTTAGTCTGTTCGTGCGCTTCAGAGTGTATTTGGGAATTCATTGGTGGAGTCTTAATGTTACTCCATGGTTGAGAAGCAGTAGTAATGAAAATAAACGTCTAATTATTGTTTTTGGTAGCAAATGCCATGTTTAAGCCTGCAGATATAATAGCTGTACTATTCCTGGTTGAGGCACATTCCGAGGAGACGGGCGCCCTGCACTTGCGTTACTCCCCGTACTTGTGGCTGAGGAATGTGTGTAGGTGTCCTGGTACAAAAACGTTTATTTTCTCCAGCACTGACAGGTCAGACCCTTCATGTAAACTACCCACCTGAATCTGTATGAACTCAAATTTCAGATCAGATTGCGGCCTAGACAAGTGGAGACAAATTCCTGTGTTTTACCATCTTTAAGGGAAAAATCTCTCCCATAAATTTAAATTATATTACTGTGAACTTCTAAAACTGAAGAGGATAATTTTACATGGGGAGATCATGTGTGTATACACACCCAAGTTAGGTTATGCCATGCATATTTTACAACCATACAATTTTACTATGGACTTGACTAACACTCAAGCTGAGCTTAGCTGTGCAAAAAAAGTCTATGCCCAAGGTGTTCCTATGGTAATAGTATTTTTAGTTTATTAAAACTTCTACCATTTTCCTCTAAATTATCGCGCTCTGACCCATCCATCCATCTTTCCTCTAAATTGTTGTGCTCTGGTTCCCCCTCTTTCCTCTAAATTGTTGATATGACTCCCCCTCTTTTCTATAAATTATGGGTTCTAACCATAGTTGCCTACCCTCCCGCAGTCTGCAGGAGACTCCCTGAAATAGTAGCAATCTCCCTGACTCCGTGAATAGTCCATCAATCTCCCTGATTTCTTTAATGAACGAGATACCGTTCATATCTTTCAGTTTGTAGGCACCAGCGATGAACGATGTGCGGCCCCGCGCTCGTTCAATGCTAGTGCCGGCTCGTTTAAACATGCAAGCCAATATGGACAATCTCGTCCATATTAGCATGCAGTGCTATGGACCGGGTGACGGGGGGAGTGAAGAAACTTCACTCCCCCCGTCACCTCACCCCCCCCCCCCCCTCCCCGCTGCCGGGTCGCTCGTCTGCCGTATCAGCCGTCGGGCAGCTTGGCGGCGGGTCACTAGGTGTGTATGGCCCTTTACTTTCACAATCTCCCTGAAATGCTTTTTCAAAATTAGGCAAGTATGGTTCTAACACTCAGTCCTAAGTACCCCAAACAGTTCACGTTTTCTAGGTCACCCAAGTAGAAGCACATGTGCATACATTACTCACTGACACATTTTAAAAGATACACAGGTGGCGCTAATTATTTAACTTGTGAACCTGTGGGGAGATCTGGAAAACATGTGCTGTTTGGGGGCCTGAGGACCAAGTTTCTGAACATCTTTCCTATAAATTATTGCACTCTCACTTCCCCTATTTCTTCTAAATTGTTGCACTCTGACCTCACCTTTCTTTTCTTTTCCTTTCCTTTCTTCTTTTCTTTCCTTTCTTCTTTTCTTTCCTGACTGAAACATTGTCTTAAGCTGCCATGATGTACCGAATATGAAAGTAGTGTGATAAACGAGGCAGTGTGTTTATAAATCGCTTTGCTGTAATTACTCATTATGTCTGCTTGTATATTTCAGGCTGTGCATGCACAGAAGCCTCAGTTTTTATCATTGCACTGTCAAGAAGTTGGTGGGAAAAATTACGAAGCTTCTATGTCTCACGTTGACAAGCTGGTCAAGTAAGTGTCGCTGCTACTGTCTGTGCGTCTGAGCAGGGTGACCAGTTTACGTTTCTGCATCCATGCAAGATGACTGCGCGTGATCTTGATAATGAGCTGATCAATTTTTATTAGATTATAGTGGGGTGCTTAAGCACCTGTAGAGCTGGATATGCAATGTTCCTGGTTGGCCTACACAGTAAATACAGCCACAGTATACTGGTCGTCAGTGATTTTCATTGCCCGTTTCTCCTGTTGACCTCTGCACTGTATCCATGTTTCTCTGCGTTCCCCACCTGAATCCCCTGTCTGTTTCTCTTTGTTTTCTATCTCGTTCTCTCACTGGGTTTATTCAAAGTATACTTGTTGCAGCAACAATACTCCATTGCTCAGTATTAAGGATAAATAGATTCTTGCATGTTAACATACATATGCACACATTTAATTTTCTGCACAAGTCAACCATTACCAGATAGCAATGCAAGATTATTGTGCAATTTGTAAAACAAACAAATTTCAGATGCTCCTTTTCCTGAGGGGCTTTGTGCTTGCAAGCAATGTGATGTTAATCAAGTCCTTTTAAATAAATAAGCTCACTTTTTCAGCCTCTCGCAATTGCTTTTGCCATGGCTGTGAAAATTGTAAAATGGTGCCCTCTAGTGATCATGTTAGTGTTTGCAGACTTTGGAACTTTTTTTATTTTTATTTTATTTTAAATTGGCATGTAAATTAAATACACACTTTGCAGCATAACGACTTTCACCCTCAACCCCACAAGTTTTCCAACAGGTCATGTGTTAGGATTTCTGCCTGCTGAAGCAGGTGGGATAACTACTGAAGAAGAGAAAAAGCACTCCTTGGGGTACTCGCCCTACCCTATATACTGTAATAAAACTAAAACGGTGTTTATTGGTATGTATTAAAAAAAAAAGTTTAAATCTGTAAACAAATGCTATTTTAAGAAGTCAAATACAAATTTAATTAAACTTTAGACAAACAATGACCCCAATTTTCTGCAAGATGGGCATCAACTGTCTGTCTTCTATCGGGGATGCAGTAGTCCCAGATAAATTCAATTAAGTCATAAATAGATCATTTACCAGGGCGAAAATCCATACACTAGTATGATTTTACACAATTTCATTAAATTCCGATATATCCGTCGGATATATTGTATGAAATTGTGTACAATCGTATGTGTTTTAGATGGTATCCAATCTGATGCGCGTCCCTGTGGCTGTCGGATAGGATTCCCCAGGTCGTTGGTGCTGCACTAATGATATATCGGAATTGGATGAAAAAAGTGTGTTTTTTGTGCATGTGTTATATCGCATGCGATGTGTCACAGGGAAGTGTGACTGGCATTCTCAGGACACTCCCAGCCCCCGTAGCCCTCTATCCAGCCCATCAGATATATCTCATGGTACAATTGTGTGCCGTACGATATATTGCATACGATGTATAGCGGCTTCATCAATCGCATTTGATATAGCTTATGCAAAAATAGCACAAAAGTACCAAATCGTATGGAATCACTCCCAGGAAGGTCCCGGGGGAGTTCAAGGGAAATTACATCTGACTTCAGCCTCAGACATATCATTATAGTGTTTGGGGCCCTTTAAATAAATGTGGGCGAGTCCCTATAATGATTTCCGGTACACAGCATAATTCAAACAAATGATATCAGTATGTCGAATACTACACACAAGACCAGGGGCGTCTCTAGAGAGGAGGGGACCCGTGTGCAGACTCCGTGTGTGGGCCCCCTCCTCTCCCGTAGCCGTCACCGCTGCTGCTAGCGCTCTGAGCGCTGTAGACTCTGGCACAGTGCCAGAGTCTACAGCGCATGCGCAGGACTCCGAAAAATGTCCGCCGCTCATTTTTTTTCCGGAGTCTTGCGCATGCGCTGTATTCTCTGTGCCAGAGTCTCTAGTGCTCAGTGCGCTAGCAGCGGCGGTGACGGCTACGGGAGAGGAGGGGGGCCCACACACAGTCACCGAAATGGGTGCGGTGTGGGCCCTTCCCCCCTGGACTCAGGGGCCCGTGTGCACCGCACACACTGCACCCATTATAGATACGCCACTGCATAAGACCTATCCTGGTCCAAAAAGCACAGTCTGTACCTACAAGTGTATCCTTCCATACAATTGCTAATCATTTTTGGCACAGATTCAAATGCACAGAATATTGTTTCTCACAGTGTGTCAGAAGAGAAGAATCAGTCCTGGATCACACATAATCAGCTATTATACAGTGAAGATCAATTTTAAATTGTCAATTGAGCACTAGATGTGATGGCATAATTCATATCTGATCATAACTGTATATGGGAGTTTTGGTACGGTAGTCAAACATGACAATCATTAACCCCTGACAGGCTGAGCTGCAATAAATCTGTGTGTGACCTGCATAGAATTCTATTTTCTCTGACGTCCTAGTGGATGCTGGGTACTCCGTAAGGACCATGGGGAATAGACGGGCTCCGCAGGAGACTGGGCACTCTTTAAAGAAAGATTAGGTACTATATCTGGTGTGCACTGGCTCCTCCCTCTATGCCCCTCCTCCAGACCTCAGTTAGAATCTGTGCCCGGCCAGAGCTGGATGCACTTAGTGGGCTCTCCTGAGCTCACTAAAAAAGATACATGTGATACAGAATATAATGCAGTGACAGTACATACAAAGCCTACAGAATCTAATGGAGAAAATTACAAAGGGTTAAATACAACACAAGTGTGTCATTATTGAGATGTCTGCTATGCCAGACAATTATTTATTATTTATTATCCGTTATTTATATAGTGCACACGTATTCCGCAGCGCTTTACAGAGAATATTTGGCCATTCACATCATTCCCTGCCCCAGTGGAGCTTACAATCTATATTCCCTATCACATGTACACGCACACACATTCACACTAGGGTTAATTTTTGTTGGAAGCCAATTAACCTACCAGTATATTTTTGGGATTGTGGGAGGAAACCGGAGTACCCGGAGGAAACCCACACAAGTACGGGGAGAATATACAAACACCGCACAGTTAGGGCCATGGTAGGAATGGAACCCATGACCTCAATGCTGTGAGGCAGTAATGCTAACCATTACACCATCCGTACTGCCCAACATAAGGCTTATCTAGTCAAAGCCCAACATAACAGATTGTAGTGCTATAACAGGGAGCACATACAACATCTGCACAAAAGCCAATGCAAGAGAATACAATACATATGTGTCATGGTTGAGATACCTGTTTTGCCACACAACGTGGATGGGGCTTATAGGCTTGAGCCCAATAGTATTATAGGACTTGTGTATAAAACACAGATGACACTCCCTCCATATATTCTACAGTAATGGTATTGCTCTTTGCCCAGGTGACAGAGGTAAATGGGAGCGCTAAAAAAGGGATCCTCCAGTAAGTGTAGGGAGGAGATATCTGCTGCACATCATGTGTTGCCAGTGAATGATGCATGAGCGGCCCACCAGGTTCTCACCTGGTGGCCAAAAGAAAGAATAATGGACTTCTGCTGTTGCAGATACTGTGGGATGCATCCTACAGGCTGTTATAACTCACATGGATATATTTACTAAAGTGCAGAAGTTTAGAAGTGGAGATGTTGCCCACAGCAACCAATCAGATTCTACTTTATCATTTACCTAGCACCTTCTAGAAGATAATAGCTGCCATCTGGTTGCTATAGGCAACATCTGCTTTTTTAAAAACCTACTATTTAGTATATATACCCAACAGACTTCCTCGATGAGTGGACCTAGAAAAAAATGAGAGACCGGTATAGTAGGAGGGGAGAGAAACCAGTGAGGACACTACTAGCAGCCGTGTGTTATCTCCCACAGTGGACAGCTGGTGAGCGGTCCCGGCCGGAGTCCCCAGCTAGAAGGAGCGTAGCAGGGAAAGGCCGCAGAATCACAGGGTTCACTGCAGTCTCCCTGTTGGCAGCGCAGAGAGGCTGTGTGTGTGACCGCTGTATGGGCAGTCCGGAGTGGAGAGTACCTGGGGTCTGGAGGGGCTGCAGTGGTGTGCGGCAATCACCAAGTGCCGGCTGCAGGACAGTCAGTAATTCAGGACTGAAGCTTCTTTGTGCTAGTGTACCGGCAGAGACACCACTGACGCCGTGTATTGACCCAGCAAAATTAGATTAACTCACCCGTGTGTCATTAAAGAAATCCACAAAACACACACTTGCCTACTTTCTGCATCTCCTCTCTTGGAGAAGCTCAGAGTGGCTGCTGGCCACTTCAGGGTTCGGGGTTCCACATTATAAGGCCCTGTCCCATCACAGCAAAATGCTGCGCTTCGCAGGCCCACGTGGAGGGGCTAAAAGGAGGCAATTTGTGTCATTGAGGAGTCTATTAATGAAGCAATGAGAAGATTGGAGAAATGACCCTGTGGAGAAGTTGCCCATGGCAACCAATCAGCATCGAAGCAACATTTATAATTTGCATGCTATACAATTGAAAGGAGCAGCTGATTGGTTGCCATGGGCAACTTCTACACAATCAGCTACTCCATGTAGTATGTAAATTATAAATGTGGCTTCAATGCTGATTGGTTGCCATGGGCAACTTCTCCACTGGCTCACTTCTCTACACTTTTCACTGCTAGACCCCTAGTCCTTCTCTATACAGTGGTGCTAATCTAGTGATTATCTTCCCATCCTGCCCGCTTCACTACCCGAAAACTCATGAGTCTCCCGCAACTTCCAGGAGAGTAGGGACAAAACATGACCCGTTGGACTGGAGTTGAGAACCCCTGCCCTGGCGATAATGGCCTACTCAAATTCCCACAGTTATTTTCTTTTTGCAGCACCCAGGATTTAATCAAATAGTTATTTTATTTCTTTACTAACAGACATTAATGTTTGCTAAGATCATTCTGGACAGAGAATATGCGACTTAAAATAGCATTCATTTTTCTTGTACGCCTGTAAATGAGGTGCCTGCAAAGAGATATTGCTGACTGGACTGTGAGGAGATGCAAAGTTTCCCACTAGAAATCATGTGACCACCACAAACTTGCAATGGAGTCTACACATGCTGCCCCTGTAATTATGCCTGTAATTGTGTGTACTTGTATATGTATTATCAGTCCAGTTTTGGAACACCCCCAATTTTTCCAATTTTTAGTAAAACCTGCAGAGTTTGATATCTTAGTGTAATCTCAGAACTTACATTGTTGACTCCTGAAAGCAAACGCCTTTTGCAGACAGTGTAACCACTCTTTCTACAATGATGTACATAGTGTTAGGGCAGTTGTGCGGAGGTCCTCACAGATGTGTTGCACTTGTTGCTTTGCTTTCACCCTTATGTCCATTTCATCCCAAACCGGCTCAATTAGCTCCGAGTCTGGAGACTCTGCCGGCCATTCCATGATTTGAAGCCCACAGTCTTGTTCTTTACCGCCAAGTAAACTCTGTCATAGCCTGGAGGTATGCTTTGGGGCCTTTTCTTGCTGTAGGCCAGAGGGTGCTGCAAAGTGCTGTGGTAGCCCTTTTGGTACAGGGTGCCAGTCACTCTGCACACTTGGGATTCAGCATGTATGACCGTTGCTATCACAGGGGTTTACTACAAGCCACTGATTTTCAGCCTGTTAAAGGTTGAAATATAAAAGGACAATGCTTTCAGTTGCATAACATGCGGTTTTTGCCCTTTTTTATTTTGAATCAAATAAACCACACTCAATGAGGAACCATCCTTTCACTGTTGAACCAAGGATTTGAGTAATTGATGCATAAGGACTCCTTCCAGTCTCTAGTAGACCACCTACCATGCTTAGTGACCCAGACAAGCCTATTCCATTGCTGCAGAACAGCTGTGTTTCCTAAAGTGGTTTTTTTTTTTTAAAGTTTTTGCTAAACTTTTTTTCTCTAACGTCCTAGAGGATGCTGGGGACTCCGTAAGGACCATGGGGATAGATGGGCTCCGCAGGAGACATGGGCACTTTAAGAAAGACTTTGACTCTGGGTGTGCACTGGCTCCTCCCTCTATGCCCCTCCTCCAGACCTCAGTTTGATACGGTGCCCAGTGGAGACTGGGTGCATTTCAGGAGCTCTCCTGAGTTTCCTGTAAAGAAAGCATTTTAGTTAGGTTTTTTATGTTCAGGGAGCCTGCTGGCAACAGACTCCCTGCATCGAGGGACTGAGGAGAGAGAAACAGACCCACTTCTCTGAGTTTCAGGGCTCTGTTACTTAGGCTACTGGACACCATTAGCTCCAGAGGGATCGGTACGCAGGTCTCACCCTAGCCGTCCGTCCCAGAGCCGCGCCGCCGTCCTCCTCGCAGAGCCGGAAGATTGAAGCCGGGTGAGTATTGAGGAAAAGAACATCAGAGGCGGCAGAAGACACCTTGATCTTCATAGAGGTAACGCACAGCACTGCAGCTATGCGCCTTTGCTCCCATTCACCTCACACACCTCGGTCGCTGTAAGGGTGCAGGGCGCAGGGGGGGGGGGGGGGGGGGGCGGGCGGCGCCCTGGGCAGCAATATGGACCTTTCCTGTGGCATATATAGATATATACATGTACAGCTGGGCACTGTACATGTATATAAAGTGCCCCCGCCATGTTATTGAGAAATTTGAGCGGGACAGAAGCCCGCCGCCGAGGGGGCGGGGCTTCTCCCTCAGCACTCGCCAGCGCCATTTTTCTCCACAGCACCGCTGAGAGGAAGCTCCCCGGACTCTCCCCTGCTTAACACACGGTGAAAGAAGGGTTTTAAAGTAGAGTAGGGGCACATAATTGGCGCATATACATAACAAAAGCGCTACTGGGTAAACATACTGTGTTTTTTCCTGGGTCATATAGCGCTGGGGTGTGTGCTGGCATACTCTCTCTCTGTCTCTCCAAAGGGCCTGGTAACCTGTCTTCAGAAAAGAGCTTCCCTGTGTGTGTGTGGTGTATCGGTACGTGTGTGTCGACATGTCTGAGATTGAAGGCTCACCTAAGGAGGAGGGGGAGTGTATGAATGTTAGGTCTCCGTCGGCAGTGCCGACACCTGACTGGATGGATATGTGGAATGTTTTAAGTGCTAATGTTAATTTATTGCACAAAAGATTAGAAAAAGCTGAAGCTGGGGTACAATCAGGGAGTCAACCCATGCCTGTCCCAATGTCGCCTGGACCTTCGGGGTCTCAGAAGCGCCCACTATCCCAAATAGTTGACACAGATACCGACACAGATTCAGACTCCAGTGTCGACTACGATGATGCAAAATTACAGCCAAAGGTGGCTAAATGTATTCAATATATGATTATCGCAATAAAAGATGTTTTGCATATCACTGAGGAATCCCCTGTCCCTGACACGAGGGTACACATGTATAAGGGGAAAAGAAACCTGAGGTCACCTTTCCCTCATCACATGAGCTGAGCGTGGGAAACTCCAGACAAAAAACTGCAGATTCCCAAAAGGATTCTAATAGCGTATCCTTTCCCGTCGCAGGACAGAATCCGGTGGGAATCCTCCCCTAGGGTAGACAAAGCTTTGACGAGCTTATCAAAAAAGATAGCGCTTCCATCCCAAGATACGGCTACCCTCAAGGATCCTGCTGACCGCAAGCAGGAGGTTACCCTGAAGTCCATTTACACACATTCTGGTACGTTACTCAGACCGGCTATTGCGTCGGCCTGGGTTTGTAGTGCTGTAGCAGCATGGACAGATTCCTTATCAGCGGATATTGAGACCCTTGATAAGGATACCATTTTAATGACCCTAGGGCATATAAAAGATGCTGTCTTATATATGAGGGATGCTCAAAGAGACATTAGTTTACTGGGTTCCAGGATAAACGCTATGTCTATTTCTGCTAGGCGTGTCTTATGGACCCGACAGTGGTCTGGTGATGCCGACTCCAAGAGACATATGGAGTTGTTGCCTTACAAGGGTGAGGAATTGTTTGGAGAGGGCCTCTCGGACCTCGTCTCCACGGCTACGGCAGGTAAATCGAATTTTTTGCCATATATTCCCTCACAATCTAAGAAAGCGCCTCATTATCAAATGCAGTCCTTTCGTACAATAAAAGCAAGAGAGTACGTGGATCGTCCTTTCTTGCCAGAGGTAAGGGCACAGGGAAAAAGCTGCACAACACAGCTAGTTCCCAGGAACAGAAGTCCTCCCCGGCCTCTGCAAAATCCACCGCAGGACGCTGGGGCTCCCCTGAGGGAGTCCGCCCCAGTGGGGGCACGTCTTCGACTGTTCAGCCACATTTGGGTTCACTCACAGGTGGATCCCTGGGCAATAGAAATTGTTTACCCGGGTTACAAGCTGGAATTCGAAGAGTTGCCTCCTTGCCGGTTTTTCAAATCGGCCCTACCGACTTCCCCCCTGGAAAGGGAGATAGTGTTACATGCGATTCGCAAATTGTGTCTTCAACAACTGGTGGTAGAGGTTCCCCTGCTTCAAAGAGGGAAGGGGTACTACTCAACCCTGTTTGTGGTCCCGAAACCGGACGGTTCGGTCAGACCCATTTTTAATTTAAAATCTCTGAACCTTTACTTAAAACGGTTCAAGTTCAAGATGGAATCGCTCAGAGCGGTCATCGCCAGCCTGGAAGGGGGAGATTTTATGGTATCTCTGGACATAAAGGATGCATACCTACATGTTCCCATATATCCTCCTCATCAGGCGTACCTGAGATTTGCGGTACAGGATTGTCATTACCAATTTCAGACGTTGCCGTTTGGGCTTTCCACTGCCCCGAGAATTTTCTCCAAGGTAATGGCGGAAATTATGGTGCTCCTGCGCAAACAGGGTGTCACAATTATCCCTTACTTGGACGATCTCCTCATAAAAGCGAGATCACGGGAGAAGTTGCTGAACAGCGTATCACTTTCACTGACTGTGTTACAGCGACACGGCTGGATTATCAATATTCCAAAGTCGCAGCTGAATCCTACAACTCGTCTGCCCTTCTTGGGCATGATTCTGGACACAGACCAGAAGAGGGTTTTTCTTCCTACAGAAAAAGCGCAGGAACTCATGACTAGCCATGAACCTGTTGAAGCCAAAACAAGTGTCAATACGTCATTGCACTCAAGTCCTGGGAAAAATGGTGGCAACATACGAAGCCATTCCCTACGGCAGATTCCATGCAAGGACCTTCCAATGGGACCTATTGGACAAATGGTCCGGGTCACATCTGCAAATGCATCAGCAGATCACCCTGTCCCCCAGGGCCAGAGTATCTCTCCTGTGGTGCCTGAAAAGTGCTCACCACCTAGAGGGCCGCAGGTTTGGCATTCAGGACTGGATCCTGGTGACCACGGACGCGAGCCTCCGAGGTTGGGGAGCAGTCACACAAGGAAGAAATTTCCAAGGCCTTTGGTCAAGTCAAGAGACTTGTCTTCACATCAACATCCTGGAACTAAGGGCCATATACAACGCCCTACGTCAAGCGGAGATCTTACTTCGCGATCGACCAGTTCTGATCCAGTCAGACAACGTCACCGCAGTAGCTCATGTAAACCGCCAAGGCGGCACAAGGAGCAGGGTGGCAATGGCGGAAGCCACCAGAATTCTTCGCTGGGCGGAGAATCATGTAAGCGCTCTGTCAGCAGTGTTCATTCCGGGAGTGGACAACTGGGAAGCAGACTTCCTCAGCAGACACGACCTGCATCCTGGAGAGTGGGGACTTCATCAAGAAGTCTTCGCGCAGATTGCAAGTCAGTGGGGACTGCCCCAAATAGACATGATGGCGTCCCGTCTCAACAAAAAGCTACAAAGGTATTTGGCCAGGTTAAGAGACCCTCAGGCGGTAGCTGTGGACGCCCTAGTGACACCGTGGGTGTTCCAGTCGGTATATGTGTTTCCTCCTCGTCCTCTCATACCCAAGGTGTTGAGGATAATAAGAAAAAGAGGAGTGAGAACAATACTCATTGTTCCGGATTGGCCACGAAGGACCTGGTATCCGTATCTGCAGGAAATGCTCACAGAAGATCTGTGGCCTCTTCCTCTAAGGCAGGACCTGTTACAACAAGGTCCCTGTCTGTTCCAAGACTTACCGCGGCTGCGTTTGACGGCATGGCGGTTGAACGCCGGATCCTAGCGGAAAAAGGTATTCCGGATGAGGTTATTCCTACGTTAATAAAGGCTAGGAAGGACGTGACATCTAAACATTATCACCGAATATGGCGTTAATATGTTTCTTGGTGTGAGGCCAGGAATGCTCCTACGGAAGAATTCCATCTAGGCCGTTTTCTTCACTTCCTACAAACTGGAGTGAATTTGGGCCTAAATTTAGGCTCCATTAAAGTTCAGATTTCGGCCTTATCCATTTTCTTTCAAAAGGAATTGGCCTCTTTACCTGAAGTACAGACTTTTGTGAAGGGAGTACTGCACATTCAGCCTCCTTTTGTACCTCCGGTGGCGCCATGGGACCTTAACGTGGTGTTAAGTTTCCTTAAGTCACATTGGTTTGAACCACTTAAAACAGTGGAGTTGAAATATCTCACTTGGAAGGTGGTCATGTTGTTAGCCTTGGCTTCGGCTAGGCGAGTTTCGGAATTGGCGGCTTTATCACATAAAAGCCCCTATCTGGTTTTCCATATGGATAGAGCGGAGTTGCAGACCCGTCCTCAATTCCTACCTAAGGTGGTCTCATCCTTTCATATGAACCAACCTATTGTCGTGCCTGTGGCTACACGGGACTTTGAGTATTCCGAGTCCCTGGATGTGGTCAGGGCTTTGAAAATTTACGTGGCCAGAACGGCTAGGATCAGAAAAACAGAAGCACTGTTTGTCCTGTATGCAGCCAACAAGGTTGGCGGCCCTGCTTCAATGCAGACTATTGCTCGCTGGATCTGTAACACGATTCAGCAGGCGCATTCTACGGCAGGATTGCCGTTACCGAAATCGGTTAAGGCCCATTCCACTAGGAAGGTGGGCTCGTCTTGGGCGGCTGCCCGAGGGGTCTCGGCACTACAGCTGTGCCGAGCTGCTACTTGGTCGGGGTCAAACACCTTTGCAAAGTTCTATAAGTTTGATACCCTGGCTGAGGAGGACCTCCTGTTTGCTCAATCGGTGCTGCAGAGTTATCCCCACTCTCCCGCCCGTTTGGGAGCTTTGGTATAATCCCCATGGTCCTTACGGAGTCCCCAGCATCCTCCAGGACGTTAGAGAAAATAGGATTTTAAACCTACCGGTAAATCTTTTTCTCGTAGTCCGTAGAGGATGCTGGGCGCCCGTCCCAAGTGCAGACTACTTCTGCAAGACTTGTATATAGTTATTGCTTATATAAGGGTTATGTTATAGTTTCATCGGTTTTGGGCCGATGATGTGTTGTTTTTTCATACTGTTAACTAGATAGTATATCACAAGTTATACGGTGTGATTGGTGTGGCTGGTATGAATCTTGCCCTTGGATTAACAAAAATCCTTTCCTCGTACTGTCCGTCTCCTCTGGGCACAGTTTCTCTAACTGAGGTCTGGAGAAGGGGCATAGAGGGAGGAGCCAGTGCACACCCAGAGTCAAAGTCTTTCTTAAAGTGCCCATGTCTCCTGCGGAGCCCGTCTATCCCCATGGTCCTTACGGAGTCCCCAGCATCCTCTACGGACTACGAGAAAAAGATTTACCGGTAGGTTTAAAATCTTATTTTTTTTTCCCCTCAGTTTACTGCTTACCACCACATTTCCCTTTCCTTTCACTGGACTTGAATTGCTTTCCTTTCAATTGAAACTGGAAAAATGGGTGTATTCTTAATCTATATTTATGTCTATGTACTTATGTGTATGCATTTATGGATTTGATTTAAAGTTTAAAGTCAATGATAATTGCTACTGCATTGTATGCACAGAGTGAACAGTGGCCCTCATTCCGAGTTGATCGCTTGCTAGCTATTTTTTGCAGATCTGCGATCAGATAGTCACCGCCTCTAGGGGAGTGTATTTTCGCCTTGCAAGTGAGCGAACGCTTGCTGAGCAGGACGAAAAAGTTTTTTGCAGTTTCTGAGTAGGCCTGAACTTACTCAGCCCTTGCGATCACTTCAGCCTATCCGGTCCCGGAATGGACGTCAGACACCCGCCCTGCAAACGCTTGTACACGCCTGCGTTTTACCTATCACTCCCAGATAACTGTTAGTTGACACCCATAAACGCCCTCTTCCTGTCAATCTCCTTGCGATCGGTTGTGCGAATGGATTCGTCACTAGAAGCCTTGCACAGCAACAATGCCGTTTGTACCCGTGCCACGTGCCTGCGCATTGTGGTGCATACGCAGTAGTAACCTGATCGCTGCGCTGCGAAAATCTGCAGCGTGCGATCAACTCGTAATGACCCCCCGTGTGTAGTAGCTGGTATGCCTCTACCACACTTTCTGACAGGCATCTTCCTCCAAAGCATCACACATGAACCTCTGAGCCGGCTCTAGCACAGCTACATAGGCGCAGAGAGAGGTGATATGTGTCAGAGTATCTATACAGGTTGAGTATCCATTATCCAAAATTCAAAATCCCACATTTTTGGGTCCCTACTGAGATAATGACACATATCTATATATATTATATTATATATCTATATAACTTATCTATATATACATATGATATATATATGTCATTATCTCAGTAGGGGACTGAAAAATGTGGGATTTTGGATAAGGGATACTCAACCTGTATATGTATATTTGTATGTTTGTTCTTCAAAGGCTCC